>NC_057801.1:221317813-221341707 GCF_018294505.1 Triticum aestivum | reverse complement strand
GCTCACTATTCATCCAATCGATCGGCTTCAGTTAGCAGCAGTAGCGAAGGAATCGCTCGATCGGATTCAGTTAACAGCCATCGATCGATCGCTCGGGTTCAGTAACGCGTAGCCTGCAGTGCAATCGCTCGGGTTCAGTTAGAGCCCAACGCCTCGCTCGGGTACAGTTAGAGCCAACGCCTTGCACACACGCGCGTACGTGTATGAGAGAAACGCGGATCGCTCGGCCCCCGACCTCCCACTGTAACCGGGAAATCCCGGAAATTTTCATCGCCCTCGCTTCTACCATGGTTTTTTCCGTCATGGATGGCCCAAAGAATGTCATGCAGCTGCGTCTCCGGCCCGCCTAGGACGGAAAGCCCATTTTCTGTCATGATTTTTTGTCATTGAAGTAGGAGCCCACCACATCTATGATGATACCGGGTTTTGTCACAATTATCGTCATAGAAGTGTCATATGTATGACAGAAATAAGTTTCGTTCGGCCCAAAATGTCACGGATGTGTCTTTTTTTTGTACTGCTACCAATCCCTTCTCAAGAGTTACCGACGATAGGGCGGGTCTGCCTCCCTGTCACCTTCGGACAGCGCGACAACTACCGCACCGAGCTCATCGACTTCGACATCACCCACATCCACCTGCCGTACAATGCCATCCTCGGGTATCCAGCCCTGGCCAAGTTCATGACAGTGACCCACCGCGGAAACAACGTCCTCAAGATGCCAGGAAGCGGCGGAATCATCACGGTCCCCTGCAAAGAGAGAGATGTGGCGTGCACCCTCGAGCGTGCCTTCCAAGCCGCGGCAATCGAGGACCCGAACAGCAAGGGTGAGAACCCTCCTGAGGCCGTTGATACGTCTCCAACGTATCTACTTTTCCAAACACTTTTGCCCTTGTTTTGGAGTCTAACTTGCATGATTTGAATGAAACTAACCAAGACTGACGCTATTTTCAGTAGAACAGCCATGGTGTTGTTTATTGTGCAGAAAACAAAACTTCTTGGAATGACCTGAAAATCCATGGAGATAAGTTTTGGAAAATATAAAAAATACTGGCGAAAGAATCAAGGCCAGGGGGCCCAGACCCTTTTCACGAGGGTGGGGGGCGCGCCCTCCCCTGGGTGCGCCCCTTGTCTCGTGGGCCCCCTGACGCTCCATCGACCTCAACTCCAACTCACTATATTCCATTATGTGGAGAAAAAATCAGAGAGAAAGTTTCATCGCGTTTTACGATAGGAGCTGCTGCCAAGCACTAATCTCTCTCGGGAAGGATGATCTGGAGTCCGTTTGGGGCTCCGAAGAGGGGGATTCATCACCATCGTCATCATCAACCATCCTCCATCACCAATTTCATGATGCTCACCGCCGTGCGTGAGTAATTCCATCGTAGGCTTGCTGGACGTTGATGGGTTGGATGAGATTTACCATGTAATCAACTTAGTTTTGGTAGGGTTTGGTCCCTAGTATGCACTATGTTATGAGATTGATGTTGCTATGACTTTGCTATGCTTAATGCTTGTCACTAGGGCCCGAGTGCCATGATTTCAGATCTGAACCTATTATGTTTTCATGAATATATGTGAGTTCTTGATCCTATCTTGCAAGTCTATAGTCACCTATTATGTGCTATGATCCGACAACCCCGAAGTGACAATAATCGGGATACTTCTTGGTGACGACCATAGTTTGAGGAGTTCATGTATTCACTATGTGCTAATGCTTGTTCCGATTCTCTATTAAAAGGAGGCCTTAATATCCCTTAGTTTCCACTAGGACCCCGCTGCCACGGGAGGGTAGGACAAAAGATGTCATGCAAGTTGTTTTCCATAAGCACGTATGACTATATTCAGAATACATGCCTATGTTACATTAATGAACTGGAGCTAGTTCTGTGTCACCCTATGTTATAGCTATTACATGAGGAATCGCATCCAACATTACTATCCATCACTGATCCAATGCCTACGAGCTTTTCACATATTGTTCTTTGCTTATTTACTTTTCCGTTGCTACTGTTACATCAACTACAAAACTATTATCTTTACTTTTGCCACTGTTACCTTCATTATCACACTACTTTGCTACTAAATACTTTGCTGCAGATACTAAGTTATCCAGGTGTGTATTGACAACTCAACTGCTAATACTTAAGAATATTCTTTGGCTCCCCTTGTGTTGATTCAATAAATTTGGGTTGAATACTCTACCCTCAAAAGCTGTTGCGATCCCCTACACTTGTGGGTTATCAAGACTAATTTCTGGCGCCGTTGCCGGGGAGCATAGCTCTATTATTTGAGTCACTTGGGATTTATATCTGTTGATCACTATGAGGAACTTGAAAGACGAAAGAACCAAGATTTTGCCCTCAACTACGAGGGGAGGTAAGGAACTGCCATCTAGCTGTGCACTAGATTGTCCTTCTATTATTAGTAAGCTTGCGACACCTAAACCTGTTACTGCTATGAATTCTGATATGTCGCATGTTATTGATGATGCCACTTTTTCTATGCATGATACTTATGATGAAACAACTTCTGTGCATGATACTACTTTGCCATTAGGTGAATTTCTTGATGAACAACTTGCTAGGGTTAGAGAGAATGAAATTATTGAAGATGCTATTATTGATGATAGTGATGATGAAAGTTCTCCCCCTGATTATGAATTACCTGTTGTTCCTGAGGGTTATGTTATGAGTGAAGAAGCTGCTAAAGCTATCTTTGCTTGCAAAGATAGATATGATCTTAGAAAGTTATTAGCTAAACGGAAGCGGCAATCTCTTAATGCTAGAATGAAACCTGACCCTGCTTTTGCTACTTCACCAATCTCTGTTACTGATAAGGATTATGAATTCTCTGTTGATCCTGAGATTATTACTTTGGTATAGTATGATCCTTTTTATGGCCGTGAATCTGAAACTGTTGTGGCACATCTTACCAAGTTAAATGATATAGCCACCCTGTTTACTAATGATGAGAAGTCTCGCTATTATTATATCCTTAAAATATTTCCGTTCTCATTAAAGGGTGATGCTAAGACTTGGTTTAATTCTCTTAATCCTGCTTGTGTGCGTAGTCCCCGGGATATGATTTATTATTTCTCTGCTAAATATTTCCCTACTCATAAGAAACAAGCTGCCTTGCAGGAAATATACAATTTTGTGCAAATCAAAGAAGAGAGTCTCCCACAAGCTTGGGGGAGGCTTCTCTGATTACTTAATGCTTTGGCTGATCATCCTCTTCACAAAAATGAAATACTTGATATCTTTTATAATGGACTAACCAATGCTTCCAAGGACCACTTGGATAGTTGTGCTGGTTGTGTTTTCAGGCAAAGAATAGTCAACCAAGCTAAATTACTATTGAATAATATGTTGACTAATGAAAATAATTGGACTCCTCCTGAGCCAATTCCTGAGGCAATTCCTGAACCAATTGAGCCATCTCCTGAGCCTATTCCTAAACCCACTCCTAAGAAGAGAGGTGTTCTATTTCTCAGCCCTGAAGATATGCAAGAGGCAAAGAAATCTATGAAAGAAAAAGGTATTAAAGCTGAATATGTTAATAATTTAGCACCTATTGAAGAAATACATGGTCTTAATATACCGCCTATTGAAGAACCACATCGTCTTGATAACCCGACACAGGT
Source organism: Triticum aestivum (assembly GCF_018294505.1). Lineage (NCBI taxonomy): Eukaryota > Viridiplantae > Streptophyta > Magnoliopsida > Poales > Poaceae > Triticum > Triticum aestivum. The sequence continues at coordinate 221,338,061 of NC_057801.1, read as the reverse complement.
AGTAAAGGTAAATTCTCTCTAATAAAGTTGAAATTCCCTCTATTAAATTTCATAGCCCATGCTTAGATGAATTTGATGACTTTATGGCTAGACAAGAAAGTTTTAATGATTATGTTGGTAGAGAATTAAAGAATAAGGCTTTCGAGATAGGACGCTTGAGTGATTATATGGCTAGAGTTAAAGGTGAACTTAAACTCATTAGCAAATATGCTTCTATGGTTACCACTCAAGCTGAGCAAGTACTTAAAGCTCAAAATGTTTTGCTCGATGAATTAAATAAAAAAACATGACTTTGCTGTTAGAGCGGCTACTAGAACTGGTAGAATGACTCAGGAACCTTTGTATCCTAAAGGCCACCCTAAGAGAATCGAGCAGGATTCTCAGAGAAATAATTTAGAGGCACCTAGTTCTTCAAAAAAGAAGAAAAAGAAAAATGATAGGAACTTGCATGCTTCTAGTGAACCTGTTGTAGACACACCTGAGAATCCAAATGATATTTCTATTTCTGATGCTGAAACACAATCAGGTGATGAACATGAACCTAGTGGTAATGTTAATCATAATGTTCTTGTTGATGTTCTACCTAGCAAAAATAATGAAGTACGGTAGAGAAAGAGAACCATGGGTTCAGAAACCCATGCCCTTTCCTCCTAAATCATACATGACAAAGGATGATGAGGATTTTGAGCGCTTTGCTGAAATGATTAGGCCTATCTTCTTACGTATGCGCTTAACTGATATGCTTAAAGTAAATCCTTATGCTAAATATTGAAGGATATCATTACAAATAAAAGAAAGATACCAGAAGCTGAAATCTCCACCATGCTTGCTAATTACACTTTTAAGGGTGGAATACCAAAGAAACTTGGAGATCCAGAGGTACCAACCATACCATGCTCCATTAAAGGAAATTATTTAAAAACTGCTTTATGTGATCTTGGAGCCGGTGTTAGTGTTATGCCTCTTTGTTTATATCATAGAATTGAATTGAATAAGTTGACACCTACTGAAATATTGTTGCTAATGGCCGATAAATCAACTGCTATACCTTTCGGTATTTGTGAGGATGTGCCTGTTGTGGTTGCAAATGTCACTATCTTCACGGACTTTGTTATTCTTTATATTCCCGAGGACGATAGTATGTCGATTATCCTTGGTAGACCCTTTCTGAATAATGCAGGGGATGTTATTGATTGCAACAAAGGCAATGTCACCTTTCATGTTAATGGTAATGAGCATATGTACACTTTCCAAGGAAGCAACCTCAAGTTCAGAGCATCAATTCAATGGGAAAAAGTCCAACTACCATTATTGGAGGTTTTGAATTTCCTCTTCCTACTGTCAAGAAGAAGTATGATATTCTTATTGTTGGGGATGTTCATATCCCCGTTGAGGTAACCTAGTGTTATTCAAAATTTATCCGGCTCCGTGTTATTCGGAATGAGTTTGTTAACAAGATTTGATCAACCTTGTTAGTGGATTCATTTTGATGATCATGAGATGGATGAAACTAGAAGGCACGACCTTCTGCACCCTCTTTTTACTTTCTGTTATTTAAAATAAATAAAGAGAAAATAGTATTATCTATCTGTTTTCTGAATTATCCGTGCAATAAAAAATATCCCGAAAATAAAAGTGCTCCAAATGCCCTGCAAATTTAGTATGATTTTTTATGGAATATTTAAGGATATTAGGCACTAAAAACACTGCAGAGGGGGCAAGCACCTGGCCACGAGGGTGGAGGGTGCGCCCACACCCCCTGGGCGCCCCCTGTCTCATGGGGCGACGGTGGCCCCCCTCCACTTATTCCTGCACCCACACACTTCTTCTTCGTCCCAAAAATATCCCTATCCAGGTCAAGCACGAGTTCTAGCTCATTTTGCTGCGATTTTTGATCTCCTTGCTCAAAGCTCCATTCACAAAACTGCTTTGGGAGATTGTTGCTTGGTATGTGAATCCTCCATTGTTCCAATTAGTTTTTGTTCTAAGTGCTTTATTCATTGCAAATTTTTGCTGCATAGGTGACCCTGTTCTTGAGCTTTCATGCCAAATTTATAAGGTCCCAAGCAATTCTAATGCATGATATAGGCTCTAGGCACTTGTAATAGTAGTTGCTACCAATCTTGTTTAGTTTTATTAACTTTTATTTTGAAGTTACTAAAATTTCAGAAAATTTTCAAAAAAAGAAATATGTCTAGGAGAACGTACCAAGGTGGTTCCTCAATAAAGAAACTACCTAGGCGTGCTATGCATGAGCAAGATGATGAACCACCGAGGGACCCAGAAGTGCGAGCTTGTGAGTGGCCACAGACGATTTTATGGCCAATGCAGGCATTAAGGATGAATTTGACGCATATGTGCGTAATGCCGATCTTGAGGACTTCTTACAAGATAAGTGTCCTCAGTACTATCAATTGACTGATTCATTTGTGAGAATGTTTAAATATAAATCTTCACGTAATTCTTAGAGTGTCCTGTTTGATATTTATGATAAATCTTATACCCTGGACTTAGAAGATTTTACAACTTCTTGCAAACTCCCGCAGTGGGGCAATCTTAATGACCCCCACAAATCTGAATATAAAGACTTTCTTGATAGTATTACTGTGGGAGAATCTAGGGATATAGCACAAGCTACCATAGGGAGCATTCATTTTCCTGCTATACATTATTTTGCTCTCTTCATTGTGAGATGCATTAACGGTAAAGATGAAGCATATCACATGTGTGTCGCTGATCTTTGTGTCCTCAAGAGTGCTGTATTAGGTAATATAGATTACAACTCGGGGGCAATAGTTGCATGTAAGTTGCATAATGATGGTATATCTGGAGATTTATTTGGAGGGATTTATGCGACCTGTGTTGCTAATTATCTTGGTATAGCCCCACGAGAGGGGGATATGGAATTGCCTCCTGCTTATTTAGATTATGACGCGATGATCAAACATCATTTTATTGTGAGGACCGAACAAATCCTTCAGTATCGACTAATCTTTGATGGACGTAGCTTCGTCCATGTTACTCTCCCTGCTCCTTTCCTTTTTGATTACCAGGCAAAACGAAGATGTGTTGTTACCACGGAGGAGGCAGCTGAACATCAGGGGAGAGCGGAGGCGGCTCGCCAACATGCCGCAGCTCAGGAGGCATTTGCTGCTGCATCACAGTACGACCCTAGTACAACTACGGATATCAGCCAGGCTACCCTTGGCATTTGACCAACTTAGGCCAAAAGCCTAAGCTTGGGGGAGTACGTATTTCTCACTGACTTTGCATTCATGTTCACACACTATTCTAGATGTCGATGCTCATACTCTTTCATTGTATTAAGCATGCTAGTAAATTTTCTTTTTCTTGCTTTCTTCTTGTGTGTTTGATAAACCTTTAGAAAACCCAAAAGAATTAATTAGTTTAATTTCCATGCTTGTAGTAGAAATTAAAATGAAAACCCAAAAAGATTTCTCATTCTTCTTCTTGTTTGTTGGGAGCTTTCCCGTGTAAATAGTTTTATTTTCTTTTCTTTCCTTTGGGGGTCGAGAGTAGAAGACCATACTGAAAATGTTTAGTGGCTCTCATATGCATGATTGTTTATTTAAGTTAGAGCCCATATTACCTTGTCTTCTCTCTTGAGTTGAATGCTTGCAGATTACAGCTTAGTCCAATGCACGTGCACTATTATTACTATACACACCTTTCGGTGGTGCAAGTGAAAGGCAATAATGACGATATATGATGGACTGATTGAGATGAGAAATGCTGGTATGAACTCGACCTCTCTTGTTTTTGCAAATATGATGAGTTCATCGTTCCTGATTCAGCTTATTATGAAGTAAACATATTTGCAATGACACTTAGAGTTTATAGTTGCTTGTGCCATGCTTGATTAGCTATGAGTTATAATGGTTTACCTTGCGTGCCAACATGCTATTAAAAAGATTATGATGTGGTATGATGGGATGGTATCCTCCTTTTAATGAATTGAGTGACTTGACTTGGCACATGTTCACGCATGTAGTTGAAACAAATCAACATAGCCTTCATGATATTTATGTTCATGGTGGATTATATGCTACTCATGCTTGTACACGGTGTGAATTAATTTTAATGTATGTTCATGACTGTTGTCGCTCTCTCAGTTGGTCGCTTCCCAGTCTTTTGCTAGCCTTCACCTGTACTAAGCAGGAATGTTGCTTGTGCATCCAAACTCCTTAAACCCCAAAGTTGTTCCATATGAGTCCACCATACCTTCCTGTATGCGGTATCTACCTGCCGTTCCAAGTAAATTTGTATGTGCCAAACTCCAAACCTTCAAATGAAATTTTGTTTTGTATGCTCGAGCTACTCATATCTTCCATGCTAGGTGGGTTATTCTCAACAGGAGTGGACTCCGCTCCTCATTCACGAGAAAGGGCCGCTAACCGGGATGCCTAGTCCCATGATCCAAAAAGCTCAAAGCAAATCAAAATAATTAAACAAAACTCCCCCGGGGCTGTTGTTAGTTGGAGGCACTCGTTGCTTCGAGAAAGCCACGGATTGATGCTTGTTGTTTGTGGGGGAGTATAAACTTTTACCATTCTGTTTGGGAACCACCTATAATGCATGTAGTATGGAAGATATCGCCATCTCATAGTTGTTGCGTTGACAGTGAAAGTATGCCGCTCAAAATGTTATTCATCTCTATTTTAAAATCGAGCTCTGGCACCTCTACAAATCCCTGCTTCCCTCTGCGAAGGGCCTATCTATTTAATTTTATGTTGAGTCATCACCTTCTTATTGAAAAGCACCCGCTGGAGAGCACACTGTCATTTGCATTCATTATTATTTGTTTATATTGGGTATGACTTGACTGGATCACTTTTACCATGAATTACAATGTTTAGTCAGTTCTTGATCTTTAAAGGTGCTCTGCATTTATGTTCTGCGGTCTCACAAAGGGCTAGTGAAATAGCATCTTATTATATTATATTATGATTGTTTTGAGAAAGCGTTGTCATTCGAGTATTATTATTATTACTGGCTAGCTGATTATGCCATTGATATGAGTAACTGTGAGACCTAAGTGTTATTGTGAGTATGGTTAGTTCATAATACTTGCTGAAAACTTGAATGCTGGCTTTACATAGCTACAACAACAAGAGCAAATAGAGTTTGTAAAAGTTTTTCTTTATCACTTTCAGTTTATCAACTAAATTGCTTAAGGACAAGCAAAGGTTTAAGCTTGGGGGAGTTGATACGTCTCCAACATATCTACTTTTCCCAACACTTTTGCCCTTGTTTTGGACTCTAACTTGCATGATTTGAATGAAACTAACCCAGACCGACTTTGTTTTCAGCAGAACTGCCATGGTGTTGTTTATTGTGCAGAAGACAAAACTTCTCGGAATGACCTGAAAATCCACGGAGATAAGTTTTGGAAAATACAAAAAATACTGGCGAAAGAATCAAGGCCAGGGGGCCCACACCTTGCCCACGAGGGTGGGGCGCGCCCTCCCCCTGGGCGCGCCCCCTGTCTCGTGGGCCCCATGACGCTCCACCGACCTCAACTCCAACTCCATATATTCCGTTTCGCAGAGAAAAAACCAGAGAGAAAGTTTCATCATGTTTTACGATACGGAGCCGCCGCCAAGCCCTAATCTCTCTCGGGAGGGCTGATCTGGAGTCCGTTCGGGGCTCCAGAGAAGGGGCTTCGTCGCCGTCGTCATCATCCACCATCCTCCATCACCAATTTCATGATGCTAACCACCGTGCGTGAGTAATTCCATCGTAGGCTTGTTGGACGGTGATGGGTTGGATGAGATTTACCATGTAATCAAGTTAGTTTTGTTAGGGTTTGATCCCTAGTATCCACTATGTTCTGAGATTGATGTTGCTATGACTTTGCTATGCTTAATGCTTGTCACTAGGGCCCGAGTGCCATGATTCCATATCTGAACCTATTATGTTTTCATGAATATATGTGAGTTCTTGATCCTATCTTGCAAGTCCATAGTCACCTATTATGTGTTATGATCCGACAACCCCGAAGTGACAATAATCGGGATACTTCTCGGTGACGACAATAGTTTGAGGAGTTCATGTATTCACTATGTGCTAATGCTTTGTTCCGGTTCTCTATTAAAAGGAGGCCTTAATATCCCTTAGTTTCCACTAGGACCCCGCTGCCACGGGAGGGTAGGACAAAAGATGTCATGCAAGTTCTTTTCCATAAGCATGTATGACTATATTCAGAATACATGCCTACATTACATTGATGAACTGGAGCTAGTTCTGTGTCACCCTATGTTATAGCTATTACATGAGGAATCGCATCTGACATAATTATCCATCACTGATCCAATGCCTATGAGCTTTTCACATATTGTGCTTTGCTTATTTACTTTTCCGTTGCTACTGTTACATCTACTACAAAACTATTATCTTTACTTTTGCCACTGTTACCTTTATTATCATACTACTTTGCTACTAAATATTTTGCTGCAGATACTAAGTTATCCAGGTGTGGTTGAATTGACAACTCAACTGCTAATACTTAAGAATATTATTTGGCTCCCTTTGTGTTGAATCAATAAATTTGGGTTGAATACTCTACCCTCGAAAGCTGTTGCGATCCCCTACACTTGTGGGTTATCAGCCATCCCCAAGAAGAAGAAGCAACCGCTACGAGCAAGGCCTTAGGAGGTCGGCATCTCGGGTGGTGCCTCGTCAGGATCAGCGCCCGTGCCTGGGGCGCCTCCTTCCATCGCATAGGCAGGCGCGCCCGGTACCCTCCTTGGGCAGGGCTCGGGGGCTCTCTTCTAGAGGGCCTCAGACCTTGCCAACATCACGAGGGAGGCGCTCGGGCACCACTTGGAGGCGTGCTTCGCGGCATGTTTCCCTCAGGAAGGCACAGGGCATGGAAAGCCCAACGTTCAGGAGTTCATTGCCAAGACCACTCAGGAGCTTCAGGAAGCGAGGGCTATGCACAGTGACCGCCGCTCATCGGGCATGGCTCATCATCCAGGCAAGGATAGTGAGTTGCGCATCTACATTGACATCCCAGGGCTCAACCGAGCCACATCTCAGGAGCGCTTCTAGCCTTCATGCATGGGACACTGCGAGGGTCCGCCGCACAGCTACGTTCGCATGCCTTTCGGCCTGCCGAACACGGCTGCCACCTACCAGCGTCAACTGTGGAGCATTCTGACGGCTCAGGAGGCAGGGCACCACGCGGTCCTAGCAGAGATGGAGACGGTCCTCAAGGAACCACCTGGACCCCTAGAGCCTCCTAAGGCTTAGGGCCCCTGTGGCTCATGAGGGTCGGCCCCTTCACCGCGCATCTTCAGCTGCCCCAACACCCCATCTACAACGGAACCAGGTGACATCTCCCAAGTTCATTTCAGCTGGGAGCGCCCTCAGGGCTGCATCATTCCTAGGCCACGTGGGTCCGTCCTGCGACATGTATCTCTTTTTATGTCTTTAGCTTACCTTGCTGGGGGCGCCCCTCGGGCTGCATCATCCAAGCCGCTGGGGTCTGACCCAGTGGCATCTATCCACTCTGCATTTACCTAAGCTGATTGCCTTTCATGCCTAATCTACTTGTGATTATCACCTGCTCGATTGCCATCTACCATGGGAGCCACTCACGCTGGCACGGCGCTTGCGCACAGGTCCTTCCCTGCAATGCCGACAAATCCGAGCGGTCGAGCTCTGGCCCGCGGCATGCCCCACGTGCGTCACCTCACTAGGCCCTTGGTGCCCTCACCCTTCTCTCAGAGCAACCGGTGGTCGGCCGGCAATCATAATGGCAATCCGTTCCTTTCTCGTGCTGATTTGCATGAACTTCCTGAGGTCTATAGCGGCGGCACCATGGCCTCCCTCTCTTTCCCATGTGATCTGCTTGCGTGTTAAAAGGGGGGCTCCTGAGCATCACGACTCAGGAGCTCTTACTAGCTCTCCAGCCCTCACCACCTGGCCTTGAGCACGTCATCGCGACCTGGCATACCAGCGGCGGCTGAGCTCGCTCGAGGGACGGGACCTGAGGATGTAGAGCACGAAGGAGAGTGCGGGGAAGAAAGGGGAGGCTCGCACGGGCCTAACCTACCTGCGCAATGGCTTCCGACGCACAAGTCTGGTGCAAAGCAAGGGAATGGCTCCAGATTACCGAGATAAGTTTCATGTTTGGAACAACTAATCGTTACAACACAAAATTCTCACATGATGCGGCCCTGTGGCGGCAAAGTTGCCTTCCTTTCTCACCTCTCGGCGGCTTCTTGCGCGCTAAAGGGGACCTCCTGAGCATCGCGCCTCAAGGACTCTTACCGGACCTCGGGCCGCTCACCTCCTAGCCTTGACCACGACATCGCGACCTGGCATGCATACCAGAGGTGGCTGCAGCCTGCCTGAGGACCGGGACCTGTCAGCGTAGAGAACCAAGTCGTCGCGAGGTTAGAAAGGGGGAACCAAGCCGGGACAGGACAAGCACTCGCGTGATTTCATAATAAGGATAACATCAACAAAAGACATCACAAACCCTTTACACGCCCCCGCAGGTGTTTCTTGATTGCTCGCAAGGAAAAAAAGAAAAGAACTCTAAGGAGCCCTAACTACACGCGCCTTCGTGGACGACGCCATCATCAACAGTGGGCCACGGGAGACCGGTGCCAACCCCATCCAGATCAGCGGCGGTGATGTCCCGATGCTACGGCCTTGCTCCGGGCGCGGCGAGAGCTCGGGGGTGCATAGCTGTCGCCGAAGTCTCGAAGAGTTTGGGAGAGTCGCTGGACTCCCAAGCTATGCTGCTGCTGCCGGAGGAGCCCCTAGAGGAGCGGGTGGCAGGGCCAGCCCCTGCCGCGTCGATATCTTGACTGCCCCCTCCGGGGCAGCACTCCAGGCAGCGGCCTTCGAAGACCTTCAAGGACAATGTGGAGGCGCCATCGTATTCAAAATGGATCACGAGGGCGTTCAACGTTTGGCAGATCCGTCGACCTCGCCCCAGCCTCGGGTCATGAAGACCTTGCCCGGGGAAAGGACTTCAACCTCTGCACTGTTCGCCGGGGCGCCACAATCGGCGTGCTGCAGCCAAAGCTCGAGAGGCCCCCTAGTGGCATCTTGGTGGAGAAGGATGAAGGGAAGCGGATCCAGGTGCTCGGAGGCATCAGCGCCAGCAGCACGAGCTCGTGAGAGGAGTCCGCGACATGGACTCCAGGGGCGACGACGCACGCCACCACGATGTGCTGACCGTGGCTGTGGCTCGAGCGGCGCCGCTTACCACCCCTTTCTCCAGAGCCCCCGGCTTAAGCGTACTCGGGTAGCGGGTACCCAGGAGGTGGCCTCTCGCACCAAGGCCTCGTCATCTCCAGCCTCACGACCTCGCCGCAGCGGTGTACCGGCCTCTTCTTCGGTAGGAGCGGATCAGGTCCGTCTCAGGGAGCCTTCCCCTTCTCTTCGGTGGAGAATCTATAGATCGGCGCCATTGGTGTCAAGGCTGGAGGTGGAGCAGGGAAGAAGAAGCAGGCAGAGCAAGAAGAGATGGGCGACGAGGGCTCTCACCCCTCCTCATTTATAGCCCAAGGGAGGCCAACCGTCAACCTCCACGATCGCAGGTAATGATAACCCTTTTTGCTTGCAGCAGGGACTCGTCAAGTCGAGCCGTTGCCGAGGCAGCGTGGGGTAGTGGAGACGCCCACGTCCAATCAGTCGCCATGCGTCGACCAAGGCCGCAGGCTATTGGGGCCCACGGCGCTCCGCATTTGCCCTTTGTCTTCACCGCTAAGCCAAGTCCGAGCGCACCTTGGGCTCGGGGGCTAATATCAGCGTTCTGGGAATGGGGGTCCACAGAATTACCTGCCTGCGGCCTGCGGAGTGGCTCCACCAGTGGCCCAGTATGGCCCGTCTTCATCAACCAACACTCAAGACCCTCGCGAGGGGCCGAGCCTCGCAAGGAGGCCGACACGAGGCCTCCTCGGGAGCGGCCTCACCAGGCAGGCTTGCGAGGGGGCGGAGAGATCAGGGCTAGGGGTACCTCATGAGGTCCTCGTGATGCAAGCCATGACGACCAAGGCCAGGCGGGCGCTAGGCGAGCGCCGGCGCGCAGTGTCCTCGTTTCCCCTTTGGTGCTAAGGGGGAAAGCGCAGGTGCGGAGTACCGAGGCATCAGGCAAATGTTTCCATATCGGTGCAACGAGACCAAGACCAGCATGACGGTAGGACGGAGGTCATCGTGGAGGCCAAGACGGCGTCACCACCAGCGCCTTTGACAGGCGAAGACCACCTTTAGTCAGGATAGCTTGTACTAGTTGTCCCCTTTCAAATTGGCCATTGTTGGATCCCTTCCCGCTCAATATTTAGGGAGAGGACCAGGGCCTCTATAAATAAGACTAACCATCACAGTAGAAAGGGACCGAAAACCAGAACAAGTAGAACACCACACCAGCTCAAGAACACCTCTCCTCAGGAGGCTGTTCTTCCCTTGTACTATTCATCATCAGCCCAAGAGGCAATCCACGACCACCACACAGGAGTAGGGTATTACACCACAAAGGTGGCCCGAACCTATATAAATCTTGTGTCTCTTGTGTTGTGATTTCATCGAGTTAAGCTTAGAGATCGCGGTGAGGCTGAGAGCGAGATTCGGTAGGGGGAAATCTTCGTGCGCACCCTAGTGTTCGAACCTCAAGGGTTTTGCCGGAACCCTGAATCCGACAGATGCTCCGATAAGATCTTCAATGAAGAGATGCTATTCTGATGGCAAAAAAGAATGCTAAAGCTGTTTCTATTCAAGGTTCAAGATCTATCCAGATTAAAGGCTACTTTTGTTGAAGGAAACAACAAAGAACGACAAGAACACCGATGAACTGTCTGAACCCTAGCGCAGATCTGAGATGAAAAGATAGGTGCACTTACAGGAGAGGAGGAGCAGCGGTGGTGCGCCAGAGTTCTCTGGTCGAATCAGGTCGATGCAGTGGACTGAGTTGGTGCGGCAGTCGGAGGTTGCTGCGGCGGAGCTCAAGCAATAGAGGAGACGTGAAAGGAAGACGAAGGCAAAGGGTGAAAATGACAAAGACCCCTATCCCTATTTATAAGGGGGTGGATACAAGGCATGCGTGGGAATTGAGGAGGCCGGAACCATCATGTGGCTATATGGATGCCTCGATTTTCAGGATGATTATTAAGATAAGGATCAATTAAGATGTTTTGGACCGCGTGTGAAATTAATGTGAAGTGATGTCATGGCGGTTTAAGAAAAATCTATGAGCTGACGTCATGGCAGGTTACAGCAAGGTTTATCAATCAAGTGGTGCAATATTTTGACAAGTCGGGTATTGAAGATTGACATGAACAAGTTCAAATCAACCTGGGGCCTAATGTTGAGGATATGACTACTGGGTATGAACCGCCCACGAAGGGCCAGGTCATGCCCCTGGCGACTCAACGATGAAGATGGCCGGTCGTAGCAAGCCTATTGACGGCCCTAGACCCAGAGGCGAGTTGAGGCCCAGCGGGTGAACCGCCTTATGTATGACTTGTATTGTAAGGCAAGCTTAGTTAGTCACTGAGCCGGACATGTTGTCTATGAGCCGGCCGGGACGCTATAAGCCGCCGGGCATCAACCTGTGTATATAAAGGGGTGACCAGGCGGTGAGTTAAGGGCAAGAAACAAGACATCGAGAACTAGGTCAAGCGTATTCGCTCCCTTGTAATCATAGCCCAAGCAATACCACCTCAGACTGGATTAGGCCTTTACCTTCACCGCAAGAGGACGAACCAATATAAACTCTTTGTGTCCTTTGTCCCGGCTAACCCCTTTAAGCTAACCTAGTTGCGATGGATCCACGACTAAGTCCTTCCGCTAGGACATCTGCCGTGTCTCCACAACACGACCCCTTGGGAATAGGCGACTTTTTAAGGCCTGAGGGGGGCGTTTGATATTCATTGCCTATATAAGCGGATAGAGATCCCTTATTTTTACCCCATGCCTTCTTCCTCCCTCTGCTTTCCAATCCTGAAGCTCTAGCGCCCAAGCTTCGATCTTTCCCACCGCCCCCAACCTCTCCAGCCATGTCCACATCTGGCTCTCAGGGCAAGTGGATGACCTCCTCCGTTACGGAGAAGGACGTCAACGAGCTCTGGGAAGCGGGGTACCTGGCCGCGGGCGTCTCACAGAGGCTCCCTGCCAAAAAGGAGGTCATCCCCACTCCGGATCCCGGCAAGAGAGTGGTGTTTATCCCCCACTTCCTCCGTGGACTAGGGTTTCCTCTTCACCCTTTTGTCTGCGACCTCATGTTTTACTATGGGCTATATTTCCACGATCTAGCCCCAAACTCCTTCCTCCACATCACGGCGTTTATCGTCGTGTGCGAGGCTCTCCTCCGCATCCCCCCACTTTGGCCTATGGCTCAAGGTTTTCAACATGAAGCCGAAGGTGGTTGACGGGCAACACGCAGACTGCGGAGTTGCCATGGTGAGCAAGCTCCCTAACGTCGCACAGCCCAAAGGGGCCTTCATGGAAACTGTCAAGATATGGCAGCAAGAGTGGTTCTACATCACCGAACCTCGCGGCACCAACTGGGCGGCCACTACTGAGTTCAGATCCGGAACACCAATGCGGCTCGCGTCGTGGACCAACAAGGGTCTGGACTGGGGGTCAACCGACGAATTGATGATGCTGCAAAAGCGATTCAAAAATATTATAGAGAAGGACACCAGTCTCACTGACGTGATTCAGGTGATGCTTTTCCGCCGGATCCTCCCCTGTCAGCTCCGGTCTGTCCATGTATGGGAGTTCAATCCAGAAGGGCCGAGGACCCTGCAATGATTCTTCGGCACAACACACAAAGAGATCTGGAAGCTGCTCTTCAAGGCCCAGAAGACGTGGCTGGAGACGGCCGATAACATCAGCCTCGACAGCGCGCATTCGGCAACCCTGGTAACTGTTTTGTTTCCGAACAAAACTTCAGCTCACAAATCAAAGGGTATATTGAGCCTTCCATCTTTCAATTAGGGCTGTACAACGAAGGCGGAGCAGATCAAGTGTCCGGCTCCTCTACCCAAAGACCCAGCCGTTCCCCTGCTAATGAGGATGCTAGTCCCGGCACCATATCAGGTGCCAGGGTAAGAAGGCCAAGAAGAAGGGCAAGCAGGCCGTAAAGATACTTCGAACGCTGTTTCTGGAGAGACCGAAGCTCCCTCCTCCCATGAGGGAGATGAAGACGAAGAGGAGGAGGAGGCAGAAAGCGACTCTCCCATTAAGGGAAGGAAGAAGAAAAGGGCGGCCTCCGTAGAGCCACAGGTGGAGGTGTCCAAGAGGGGGAAGATATCCCTCTCGGATGGCTCGGATTCGGATGCCGAAACCATCCCCAAGCGACGCCTCAGGGCGAAGCCCCTGGCCACATCATAAGTATGTAAGGATGCTTTACATTCATCCAGTCTTTTATGGTTGTGGCATAACATATTGTTTGATGTGTTTCAGTCCGGCCCGTGACCTCCCTCAACTATCATCATCTTCGGGAAACCCTCTGGCGCCGAAGATGCTGGAGAGCGAGACGCCTCCACGAGCCTCTCCGCCACCTACCGCGGATGATACCGAGGTGTTATCTGACATGTCTCCAATGTATCTATAATTTTTGATTATTCCAAGCTATTATATTATCTGTTTTGGATGTTTAATGGGCTTTAATATGCACTTTTATATTATTTTTGGGACTAACCTATTAACCGGAGGCCAAGTGCCAGTTTCTGTTTTTTTGTCTATTTTAGAGTTTTGCAGAAAAGGAATACTAAACGAAGTCCAAACGGAATGAAACCTTCGCGATGATCTTTCTTGGACCGAAAGCAAACCAGAAGAGTTGGAGTTGAAGTCAGGAACGCCACGAGGCATCCACGAGGCAGGAGGGCGCGCCCAGGGGGTAGGCGTGCCCCCACCCTCGTGGGCCCCTCGTAGCTCCACCGATATACTTCTTTTGCCTATATATACTTTTATACCCTAGAAACATCAGGGGGAGCCACGAAACCACTTTCCAGCGCCACAACCTGCTGTACCTGTGAGTTCCCATCTTGGGGCCTTTTCCGGTGATCTTCTACAGGGGGAATAGATCATGGAAGGCTTCAACATCAACACCATTGCCTCTCCGATTGAGCGTGAGTAGTTTACCATAGACCTTTGTGTCCTTAGTTATTAGCTAGAGGGCTTCTTCTCTCTCTTTGATTTTCAATACAAAGTTCTCCTCAATGTTCATGGAGATCTATTCGATGTAATACTCTTTTGCGGTGTGTTTGACGAGATGCCATGAATTGTGGATTTATTATTAAAATTATCTATGAATATTATTTGGTTCTTCTCTAAATTCTTATATGCATGATTTGATATCTTTGCAAGTCTCTTCGAATTATCTGTTTAGTTTTGCCTACTAGATTGATCTTTCTTGCCATGGGAGAAGTGCTTAGCTTTGGGTTCAATCTTGCGGTGTCCTTTCCTAGTGACAGTAGGGGCAGCAAGGCACGTATTGTATTGTTGCCATCGAGGATAAAAAGATGGGGTTTATATCATATTTCTTGAGTTTTTCCCTCTACATCATGTCATCTTTCTTAATGCGTCACTCCGTTCTTATGAACTTAATACTCTAGATGCATGCTGGATAGCGGTCGATGTGTGGAGTAATAGTAGTAGATACAGGCAGGAGTCGGTGTACTTGACATGGACGTGACGCCTATGTTCAAGATAATTGCCTTAGATGTCAACATAATTATGCGCTTTTCTATCAATTGCTCGACTGTTATTTGTTCACCCACCGTAATACATGCTATCTCGAGAGAAGCCACTAGTGAAACCTACGGCCCCGGTTCTCTTTTCCATTATATTGCATCTCTTTTCCATATTATCAAATCTTGTTTACTATTCTGTAATCTTTACTTTCCAATCTATACAACAAAAATACCAAAAAAATATTTACTTTACTATTTCTATTAGATCTCACTTTTGTGAGTGACTGTGAAGGGATTTACAACCCCTTTATCGCATTGGTTGCAAGGTTCTTGATTGTTTGTGCAGGTGCTAGGTGACTTGTGCGTCGTCTCCTACTGGATTGATATCTTGGTTCTCAAAAATGTGGGAAATACTTACACTACTTTGCTGCATCACCCTTTCCTCTTCAAGGGAAAAACCAACGCAAGCTGAAGAGGTAGCAAGAAGGATTTCTGGCACTGTTGCCGGGGAGATCTATGTCAAGTGAAGCTATACCAAGTAGCAATCACAAAATCTTCTCCCTTGCATTACATTATATGCCATTTGCCTCTTGTTTTCCTCTCCCCCACTTCTAAAACGATTTTCGAAAACCTTTGCCTTTTCTTCGCCCCTTTTCCGTTCGTCTCTTTTCGCTTTCTTCTGGTGTGATTGTGTGTTGGATTGATTGTTTGTCACGATGGATCAAGATAATATTAAATCGTGTGACTTTTCCAATACCAAAAACAATGATTTTATTAGCACTCCGATTGATCCTACTACCGATGCTGAATCTTGTGAAATTAATACTGCTTTGTTGAATCCTGTTATGAAAGATCAAATTTCTGGCCTTCCTAGTGAAGATGCCGCAACCCATCTAACAAACTTTGTTGATTTGTGTGATATGCAAAAGAAGAAAGATCTGGATTATGATATTGTTAAATTGAAGCTATTTCCGTTTTCGCTTAGAGATCATGCTAAAACTTGGTTCTCTTCTTTGCCTAAAAATAGTATTGATTCATGGAATAAGTGCAAAGATGCTTTTATCTCTAAATATTTTCCTCCAACTAAGATCATCTCCCTTAAGAACGATATTATGAATTTTAAGCAACTTGGTCATGAGCATGTTGCACAAGCTTGGGAGAGGATGAAATTAATGATACGTAATTGCCCTACACATGGTTTGAATTTGTGGACGATTATACAAAAAATTTATGCCAGATTGAATTTTGCTTCTAGAAATCTTTTAGATTTGGCCGTGGGAGGCACCTTTATGGAAATCACTTAATGAGAAGCTACTAAACTCCTATACAATATTATGGTTAATTATTCTCAATGGCACACCAAAAGATCCACTAGTAAAAAAGGTCATGCGATTGAAGAGATTAATGTTTTGAGTGGAAAGATGGATGAACTTATGATATTATTTGGTAATAAAAGTGTTTCTTATAATCCTAATGATACGGCATGGTCCACTTTGATTGAGAATAATAATGAACCTATGGATGTGAATTTTGTTGGTAGGAACAATTTTGGTAACAACGCATATAGAGGCAATTTCAATTCTAGGCCGTTTCCTTGTAATTCCTCTAATAATTATGGTAATTCCTACAACAAATCTTATGAAAATTATAATAATATGCCCTCTGATTTTGAGAATAGTGTTAAAGAATTTATGAGTTCACAAAAGAATTTCAGTGCTTTGATTTAAGAAATGTTGCTTAAGATTGATGAGTTGGTTAGGAACGTGGATATAATTTCTCCTGATGTTGATTCTTTGAAACTTAGATCTATTCCACCTAAGCATGATATAAATGAGTCTCCAAAAGCCATGAGAATTTCCATTGATGAGTGCAAAGAAAGAACTACTAGGATGTGTGCTAAAAAAGATTGGTTTGTAAAAGCATATTCTTCTAGTTTTCATGATAATAATGATGAAGATCTAAAAGTGATTGATGTGACTCCTATTAAATCTTTGTTATGCAATATGAATCTTGATAAATATGGGAGTGGAGACGAGTCAACTTTAGTTAAATGGCGTCCCAATGATTCGGTGATTTTAGATCTAGATGCAAAAATTGATAAAAGTGGGATTGAAGAGGTCAAAACTTTACACAGCAATGAACCTACTATTTTTGGATTTCGAGGGATTTAATTATGATAATTTCTCTTTAATAGATTGTATTTCCTTGTTCCATCCGTGTTAAATTCTCCGCATGCTTATAATCAAAATAAAGCCTTTACTAAACATATCGTTGATGTTTTGATGCAATTTTATGAAGAAAATCTTGAAATACAGTAGGTTTCCTTGATTAAAGATTATGAATGTTATGCTTTGTGCGATTTGCGTGCTAGTGTTTCCTTGATTCCAAAATCTTTGTGTGATGTGCTAGGTTTCCGTGAATTTGATGGTTGTTCTTTAAATTTGCATCTTGCAGATTGCACCATTAAGAAACCTATGGGAAGGATTAATGATGTTCTTATTGTTCTAAATAGGAATTATGTGCCCATAGATTTCATTGTTCATGATATAGATTGCAATCGTACATGTCCTATTATTCTTGGTAGACCTTCCTTAGAATGATTGGTGCAATTATTGATATGACAGAAGGAAATATTAGATTTTAATTTTCGTTAAGGAAGGGCATTGAACACTTTCCTTGGAAGAAAACTAAATTTCCTCATGAATCTATTATGAGGGCCACTTATGGATTGCATACGAGAGATGGCAATACCTAGATCTATTCTTGTTTTTATGCCTAGGTAGGGGCGTTAAACGATAGCGCTTGTTGGGAGGCAGCCCAATTTTATTTTTGTTCTTTTCTTTTTTCTCCTGTTTATTAATAAATAATTAATCCAGCCTCCGTTGAGATGTGGTTTTATTTTTTATTTAGTGTTTGTTCCAAGTAGAACCTTTGGGAAGACTTGGGTGAAGTCTTTGCGATCTTGCTGTAAAAAACAGAAACATTTGCGCTCACGAGAATAGATGTCATTTATTTACAGAAGAGTGATTTTAGGTTGATTCTTTTTGAAGATTATTAATAAAAAATTCCTCACGTCCATCAATTTATTTCAGAATATTTAGAGTTACATAAGTATTCGAAAGTTATAGATTGCTATAGAGTGTTCTGTTTTTGACAGATTCTGTTTTTCGTGTGTTGTTTGCTTATTTTGATGAATCTCTGAGTAGTATCAGGGGGTATGAACAATAGGGAAGTTTGAATACAGTAGGTTTAACACCAATATAAATAAATAATGAGTTCATTACAGTACCTTAAAGTGGTGGTTTATTTTCTTATACTAACGGAGCTCATGAGATTTCCTGTTGAAGTTTTGTGTTGTGAAGTTTTCAAGTTTTGGGGTAAAGATTTGATTGATTTTAGAATAAGGAGTGGCAAGAGCCTAATCTTGGGGATGACCAAGGCACCCCAAGGTAAAATTCAAGGATAACCATAATCCTAAGCTTGGGGAAGGCATCCCCTCTTTCGTCTTCGTCTATCGGTAACTTTACTTGAGGCTATATTTTTATTTGCCACATGATATGTGTATTGCTTGGCGCGTCTTTGTCGGTGTACAAAAGTGTGGGTACTTCTGTACCCCTTACTTGTGCATGGATGGTCGTAGCTATGCCTAGAGCAGGGCTTCGCAAGGCAGAGGAGAACGATAGAAGGCAAGAGGGGAACAAAGAATATCAGAACACACGCTCAAAGTAACGAGAAGCAGGAGATTGGCAGGGCCACGCCCGACAACAAGAACGGCCGAGGCGACCTGCGAGGCCCCCGGCAAGCTCCTTGTTGGGGCAGCTTGCAAAGAGACCAGTAGGGCCATCACCCTTGGGGTTGAGAGCTCTGACACCATCGACAACGTTAAAGACCAAGATTTGGAGAGCACATGCCTGTTAGCATGCAGCTCCTAATGAAGATTGGCAACCCACGAATCCACGTGGGATCAGAAGACGAAGACCCCGGCAAGACCCTTGACGGGGATGATCGCTGGGCCGCGGCCAGACCCAGGCCCGGCAAGGTCTCGCCACCTCACCACCACTCCAACATGACGATAGGCTTGCCAGCTAAGCAGGCGCCTGCGTGGCGGCATGCAGATGTTCGTGGAAGCCTACCATTTTGCCAACACAAGAGCTGCTTGGCCAGCGTGGTGCTGCATGCCTTGTAGGCCCGGACGTGTGGCAAGGCGAGGAGGAGCGGCGAAGGATAAGATGGCCTCTGTTGCCGTCCCCAATAAAGCGAGAGGACACGTAGGCAATGCATTAAATGCACTTGTCCTATGTTGATCGAGGGATAAGCTCGTACCACTGTAGCTTGCCACCTCCTGTGTGCCACTATGGCAAACCCTTTGTGTATAAAAGGTGGCCCAAGACGCACAGAGAGAGGATTCAGACTTTTGGACAAAGCACGCATCATAGCTAGTACAAAAGGTCGAGAACACACACATAACCAGATAAAGCAGGACTAGAGTATTACAAATCTTCGCTGCCCGAATCTGGATAAAAATCCTCTGTGTGCTAACGGCTCAACCTGCTCTTTGTGCATCTAATCCCCCGACAAACGTAGAAGGGATCCTTGTGACCCCATAGGTGATTGGTTTCTCCGACATCTTTGGTGCTCCAGGTAGGGGCGTTAGTTCTGAGAATCTGGTCTGTTGTTAGTACAGTAGGTCCTTCGTCGCCATGGCGCCGAAGAAGAAGGCGACCTTGGCGGCCAGGCTGATCGAGGCTGTTCACGCCATCCTGGTGTGAAGGGCCAGGCGAGCGGCGGCGGCCATGGCCGCAATGATGATTTGCACAGCAACAAAAAGCTTTGTTATCTTAACTTTGAGAATTCTTCCTTTTTATGAGGTTATCAGCCGTCAAGTTCTTCAAGGGGCTAGTATACTATTTTGGTGTGCCAAACAGGGTCATCACCAACAATAGCACACAGTTCACAAGCCACACCTTCATGCAGTACATCCAAGACCTCGGCGGCAAGCACAAAGACTTTGGACAAGCTACGCAAGTGCGAAAGACCTTAGATTGATGAATTGCCAGCGGTTCTTTGGTCAATCAGAACGACGCCAAATTGAGCCACCGGCCAGACACCCTTCTCCCTCGTATACGGGGCGGAGGCAGTTCTCCCCATGAAACTCACATACGGGTCACCTCGAGTGCTCGCTTATGACGAGCTTGAGCAAGAGCGGTTGCAGCAAGATGACGCAACGCTCCTTGAGGAAGATTGTCTTCGGGTGGCTGTGCGAGCTGCACGCTACCAGCAAGCCTTGCGACGCTACCATAGCCACAAGGTTCATGCTCGAAGCTTTGCGGAAAGCGACCTTGTTCTTTGGCGCGATCAGTCGGCCAAGAATTCCAACAAGTTGACACCGAAGTGGGAAGGCACTTATCGGGTAATACGAGTCACCAGGCCCGATGCAGTCCGCCTGGAGAGTGAATATGGTATTCCGATGAGCAACTCCTGGAACATCGAACATCTTCGCAAGTTTTACCCATAAGGCGCGGTTGCCCCCCCCCCCCAGCAGACCACTTTTTGCACAAGCCTTGCCGGCAAGG
>NC_057801.1:221261203-221317479 GCF_018294505.1 Triticum aestivum | reverse complement strand
AAGGCATGTAACCCTTTGTACAAAGCCAGGCGCATACCCTGAGCAACAGATAAATAAATAAAGCACTGGTGCCCTAAGTTTTAGCATGCATGCTAGGTCCAGTTTTCCTCTCTCTCTCTCTTTGTTAGGGTTAATAGTGCTTAGCAGCGACTAAGCACTAGCACAGAGGTCGAGTGCGCATCTCTCTGTCCCTTCCTGTCCTTTTTGGTTCGCAGGCTGCCCAGGCGTTTCTGCCAAAACCATTGAAGGAAAGGAGACAGACCGGCGTCCCGACCGCGGCAAGCCAAGGTTGCTCTTGCCGGGGGCTACAAATTCAAGTATCCAACCACAGCAAGCCAAGGTTGCCGAGGGCTATGGTCTTAGATAAGTCTTTTGTCCCATGCTATGTACTTCCGTATGGAACTTGGACGTACGAAACTTCGTTCATTCCTATAACACCGTGCTCCCTCTCTCTCGTGCCCAAAAACCCTTCTTTGGTCCAGAACTTGGTTGTAGTGTGATGGGAAGGAAACAAACGAAGGGCCTAATCCAACTCCGCCCCTACCTCCGCCAAGGGCATGAGTGTGGAGGAGCTATGGAGCGGGAGGACGGCAAGGACTGTTGCCGGGTGATGTTGTTTACTTTATGATAACAAGGACTCGTTCCTTGGTGTGAGCCTCGCTCACGCACAAAAGAACCTGGCAAGCACCCTTTTCTTCATTAATACGTTGTTAACAAGTACAATTCATATGGAATGTAAACATAAGCAAGGAATTGCAAAGTCTAAATTCGACGACTCCCCACGGGCTTAAAAAGATAAGGTGCTCGTAATCCCTTTCTTGTCCCTCTACTCAGGAAGCGGACCGGGATAGCAGGAGGGCAAAAATTGTGCCTAGGCGAGGTACGAGCAGCAGAAGACACCAAGAGTACCTCCTGGTGGCCGTCCTGAAGAGAGTTGGTGATGACGGTGCCGGGGAAGAAGCTGGAAGATGAGGCGGCGGTCCGCCAATACGGGACAAAGGCGTCGATGCCATCATACTCCAACTTGACAGCCCGCCACCCACATTCTTCGTCTTCTCTGGCCTTCCAGTGCCAGCCACCAAAAGCGGCGACCCCGAGAAGTTCAAGGAGCTGGCTTGGGAAGCCATCACCCAGAACTACCCGTCGACAAATTGCTCTGCCAGGGGGGAGGCCAGGTGCAGACAATGGTGCTGCCGGCGTCACCCAGGGATGGTGTATCCGAACCTAGTCGGACCCTTCATCCTCCCGCCAGCTACCCCCATCGTTGTTGTCGTTGTCCTCCTCGCCGCTGTCGCTCGAGGAGGAGCTCTCGCCGTCGGTCGAGCTCTCCGCACAACATCCTAACTTGTGTCCCGAGCACCCGAAAACCTTGATGGAGAGCAGGTCGCTCTCCACTAGTTCAAAGTGGCCAAGTAGCATTACATAAGGGACAGGGAACCTTGTGTTCACCCACATGTTGCCATTGCAACACCCCTTCATGTGAAGCCTTAGCCTCGGAGCTCGTCGATCTCCAACACCCTTGCGAACGCCTCGGGAAGGCAGAGGCAGCTACCCGGCGGCTCGCGCAAGTGCAAGATGAACTCCAGTGCCGCTCGACGAGGTAGGAGGAGATGGAGGCGGAGAAGGTGGCGCCACGGATGTCCCCCTTCCACGCCCACCTCTACCTCGACCACCTCGCCGACGCGACCCCGTCCGGCGCCTCCGCCTTGAGCATATGGCTCTTTCTTAACCACCGCGGCTTTCTGGCAGGGAGAAAATCTAGTCGCCTCCGCAGAATGACGACCACGGCTGCACCCTCTCGGCATGGTGATGGATGGAGGATGGGGAAAGGAGAAGACGTGAGAAGATGCCTCTCCTCCTCCTCCTGGACCCCTTTTTATAGAAAAACCAAGGAGACTGAAGGCTGGCCTTGCGTCTCCAAAGAGCCCTTTCAAATCCTGATCATTATAGCCCCTGACAACGAGCAAGGCCATTGACCGCCCTCACCGCGCCAATCAAATGCATATGGGTACTGTCCATGGCGCGCCTTCCCATATCCCATGCATCTGTCACCTACCCCGCACCATGCATGCATCGTACGTGGCGGAATAGGCGGGCGTGGTTGGAAACGTGGAACAGCGGCTCCAAGATTGAGGAAGGCAAGGAGAGTAAATGAGTTGCGGCCCCGTGATTTCCCCCTCTTTTTTGAGGCAGGTGTGGGCCGCCTTTTTACTATTCACCATGGGGTGACACAAGCATATTGCGATCACTCCATGCACGACGCCCACGTCACGCGCTCAACACGGGTCGTGGGGAAGCGCAACTGCCAAAAAGATCGTGGCGGTTCGCCTCTGCCGCACCCGCCCATGCACTGCTTTGGGCCTAGCCGAACTACGCCTTGCGTTTATGTGTGGCCCAGGACAGGGGCTCCTGTCGGTGTATAAAAGTGTGGGTACTTTTGTATCCCTTACTTGTGCATCTACGGTCCTAGCTACGGCTACAGCAGGGCTTGGCAAGGCAGAGGAGAACGGCAGAAGGCAAGAGGGGAACAAAGAATATCAGAACAGACGCTCAAATTAACGAGAAGCAGGAGACTGGCAGGGCCATGCCTGACAACAAGCCTTGCCGAGGCGACCTGTGAGGGAGCTTGCGGGGTAGCTTGGAAAGAGACCAATAGGGCCACCAGCCCTGGGGTTGAGAGCTCTAACACCATTGACAATGTTAAAGACCATGATTTGGAGAGCACATGCCTGGTAGCATGCAGCTCCTCATGAAGATTGGCAACCCACGAATCCATGTGGGATCAGAAGACGAAGACCCCCAGCAAGACCATTGCCGGGGACGATCCCAAGGCCCCCAGCAAGCATTGCCAGGGACGATCGCTTGGCCACGGCCAGACCCGCACTCGACAAGGTCTCGCCACCTCACCACCACTCCAACGCGACGATAGGCTTGCCAGCTAAGCAGGCGCCTGCGTGGCGGCTTGCAGATGTTAATGGAAGCCTACCATTTTTCCAACACAGCAGCTGGTTGGCCAACGTGGCGCTGCATGCCTTGCTGGCCCAGACGCGTGGCGAGGCGAGGAGGAGCGGTGAAGGATAATATGGCCTATGTTGCCGTCCCCAGTAAAGTGAGAGGACACGTAGGCAACGCATTAGATGCGCTTGTCCTATGTTGATATAGCGATAAGCTTGTACCACTGTAGCTTGCCACCTCCTGTGTGCCACTATGGCAACCCATTTGTGTATAAAAGGAGGCCCAAGGCGCACACAGAGAGGATTCAGACTTTTGGACAAAGCACACATCATAGCAAGTTCAAAAGCTCAAGAACACACATATAACCAGATAAAGCAGGACTAGGGTATTACGCATCTTCGCGGCCCGAACCTGGATAGAAATCCTCTTTCAGCTAACGGCTCGACCTGCTCTTCGTGCAACTAATCCCCCGCCGAACGTATATGGGATCCTTGTGACCCCATAGGTGATCGGTTTCTCCGACAGTCTTGTATTATTTGAGTCTTTGCTTTTAATTTACCACAATCATCCTTGTTGTACACACCTTTTGGGAGAGACACGCATGAATCAGAATATATTAGAATACTCTATGTGCTTTACTTATATCTTTGAGCTAGACAATATTGCTCTAGTGCTTCACTTATATCTTTTTAGAGCACGGTGTTGGTTTTATTTTATAGAAATAATTGATCCCTCATGCTTCACTTATATTATTTTGAGAGTCTTTTAGAACAGCATGGTAATTTGCTTTGGTTATAAAATTAGTCCTAATATGATGGGCATCCAAGATGGGTATAATAAAAAACATTCATATGAAGTGCATTGAATACTATGAGAAGTTTGATTCTTTATGATTGTTTTGAGATATGAAGATGGTGATATTAGAGTAATGCTAGTAGAGTAGTTGTAAATTTGAGAGATACTTGTGTTAAAGTTTGTGATTCCTGTAGCATGCCCGTATGGTGAACCGTTATGTGATGAAGTTGGAGCATGATTTATTTGTTGATTGTCTTCCTTATGAGTGGCGGCCGAGGACGAGCAATGGTCTTTTACTACCAATCTATACCCCTAGGAGCATGCGCGTAGTACTTCGTTTTGATAACTAATAGATTTTTGCAACAAGTATGTGTGTTCTTTATGACTAATGTTGATTCCATGGATTATACACACTCTCACCCTTCCACCATTGCTAGCCTCTCTAATACCGCACAACTTTCGCCGGTACCATACACCCACCATATACCTCCCTCAAAACAGCCACCATACCTACCTCTTATGGCATTTCTATAGCCATTCTGAGATATATTGCCATGCAACTTTCCACCGTTCCATTTATTATGACATGCTCCATCATTGCCATATTGCATTGCATGATCATGTAGTTGACATTTAATTTGTGGCAAAGCCACCATTCATAATTTTTTATACATGTCACTTTTGAATCATGGCACATCCCGGTACACCGCCAAAGTCATTCACATAGAGTCATATTTTGTTCTAAGTATTGATTGTAATTCTTGAGTTGTAAGTAAAAAAAAGTGTGATGATCTTCATTATTAGAGAATTGTCCCAGTGAGGAAAGGATGGAGACTATGATTCCCCCACAAGTCGGGATGAGACTCCGGACTAAATAAAAAAAGAGGCCATAAAAAGAGAAAAGGCCCAAATAAAGAAAATAAAATGAGAAATAAAGAGACAAGGGACAATGCTACTATCCTTTTTCCACACTTGTGCTTCAAAGTAGCACCATGCATGATCTTCATGATAGATAGTCTCCTATGTTTCCATATACTAGTGGGGATTTTTCATTATAGAATTTGGCTTGTATATTCCAATGATGGGCTTCCTCAGAAGTGCCCTAGCTCTTTGTGAGCAAGCAAGTTTGATGCTCACCCACTTAGTTTCTTTTGTTGAGCTTTCATACACTTGCAGCTCTAGTGCATCCGTTGCATGGCAATCCCTACTCACTCACATTGATATCTATAGATGGGCATCTCCATAGACCGTTGATATGCCTAGTTGATGTGAGACTATGTTCTCATTTTTGTCTTCTCCACAACCACCACTCTATTCCACTTATAGTGCTATGTCCATGGCTCACGCTCATGTATTGCGTGAAGATTGAAGAAGTTTGAGAACATCAAAAGTATGAAACAAGTGCTGGCTTGTCATTGGGGTTGTGCCTGATTAAATACTTTGTGTGATGAAGACAGAGCATAACCAGACTATATGATTTTGTAGGGATAGCTTTCTTTGGCCATGATATTTTGAGAAGACAAGATTACTTGGGTAGCATGCTTGAAGTATTATTGTGTTTATGTCAATATTAAACTTTTTTCTTGAATCTTTCAGATCTGAACATTCATGCCACAATAAAGAAAATTACATTTATAAATATGTTAGGTAGCATTCCACATCAAAAAACCTATTTTTATCATTTACCTACTCGAGGATGAACAGGAATTAAACTTGGGGATGCTTGATACGTCTCCAATGTATCTATAATATTTTATTGTTCCATGCAATTATATTATCTGTTTTGGATGTTTAATGGGCTTTAATACGCTCTTTTATATTTTTTTGGGACTAACCTATTAACTGGAGGCCCAGTGCCAATTTCTATTTTTTCCAATTTTAGAGTTTTGCAGAAAAGGAATACCAAACGGTATCCAAACGGAATGAAACCTTTACGATGATCTTTCATGGACCGAAAGCAAATCGGAAGACTTGGAGTTAAGTCAGAAACGCCATGAGGCGTCCATGAGGCAGGAGGGCGTGCCCGGGGGGTAGGCGCGCCCCCACCCTCGCGAGTCGCTCGTAGCTCCACCAACATACTTCTTTTGCCTATATATACTCTTATACCCTAGAATCAGTGGAAGCCACGAAACCACTTTTCCACCGCCACAACCTTCTGTACCCGTGAGATCCCATCTTGGGGCCTTTTCCGATGATATGCCGGAGGGGGAATTGATCATGCAGGGCTTCTACATCAACACCATTGCCTCTTCGATGAAGTGTGATTAGTTTACCACAGACCTTCGCCTCCATAGTTATTAGCTAGATGGCTTCTTCACTCTCTTTGATTCTCAATACAAAGTTCTCCTCGATGTTCTTGGATATCTATTCGATGTAATACTCTTTTGCGGTGTGTTTGTCGAGATCCGATGAATTGTGGATTTATGATTAAGATTATCCATGAATATTGTTTGGTTCTTTTCTGAATTCTTATATGCATGATTTGATATCTTTGCAAGTCTCTTCGAATTATCGGTTTAGTTTGGCCTACTAGATTGATCTTTCTTGCCATGGGAGAAGTGTTTAGATTTGGGTTCAATCTTGTGGTGTCTTTTCCCAGTGACAGTAGGGATAGCAAGGCACGTATTGTAATGTTGCGTCGAGGATGAAAAGATGGGGTTTATATGATATTTCTTGAGTTTATCCCTCAACATCATGTCATCTTGCTTAATGCGTTACTCCATTCTTAGTAACTTAATACTCTAGATGCATGCTGGATAGCGGTCGATGTGTGGAGTAATAGTAGTAGATGCAGGCAGGAGTCGGTCTACTTGACACTGACGTGATGCCTATGTTGATGATCATTGCCTTAGATGTCATCATAATTATGCGCTTTTCTATCAATTGCTCGGCAGTAATTTGTTCACCCACCGTAATACATTCTATCTCGAGAGAAGCCACTAGTGAAACCTATGGCCCCCGGGTCTCTTTTCCATTATATTGCATCTCTTTTCAATATTATCAAATCTCGTTTACTATTTTGCAATCTTTACTTTCCAATATACACAACAAAAATACCAAAAATATTTACTTTACTATCTCTATTAGATCTCAATTTTGTGAGTGACCGTGAAGGGATTGACAACCCCTTTATCGCGTTGATTGCAAGGTTCTTGATTGTTTGTACAGGTACGAGGTGAGTTGTGCATCGTCTCCTACTGGATTGATACCTTGGTTCTCAAAACTGAGGGAAATACTTACGCTACTTTGATGCATCACCCTTTCCTCTTCAAGGGAAAAACCAATGCAAGCTCAAGAGGTAGCATTATCCCAAAGGACCTCTCCGGGCTACGGACAGGTGCGGGAGGCCGCCAAGACGGTACCAGAGGGTAATGCCTCGGCTGCTGGGAACACGGGGGGGGGGGGGCACAACCCCCATGGATACTGGCGACGGGGGCCCTGACCTATCCGGCCCCCAGCCGAACACCATTCCGGAGACCCATGTGGCTCTGAAATTGAGTGAGCAACCCCCTTCGAAGGAGGGGGAGTGCCAACTACGGCGGCGACCTCCACTAATCCAGAGTCGCCAAACACTTTGATGGAGGCACTGCGACGTGCTTGCATCATGGAGGAGCACCGCACCCTTATGGGTGTGGTGGTTGAGAAGGTTCAGTCTGCCAAGAGCAGGTTGAACAAAGCCTTCACGAGCCTACTAATAGGCTTCAAGGTATGTGATGTAATATTTTAACCGCTTTTCACATGAAAAATATGCATGTGT
The DNA here is from genome assembly GCF_018294505.1 of Triticum aestivum. Taxonomy (NCBI): domain Eukaryota; kingdom Viridiplantae; phylum Streptophyta; class Magnoliopsida; order Poales; family Poaceae; genus Triticum; species Triticum aestivum. The sequence goes on along the minus strand of NC_057801.1, from coordinate 221,309,972 downwards.
ATAGATAGTAGCCCCTGAGACTCTGTTCGGTTTTGAAAAACCGGCCAAACAAAGGATCAAATAATAGTTGTAGGAGGTAACATACTGGTCTATCGGTACATAGGCTTCCCTGTTAGCAGCGACCACCCAGGCCGCTGAGGTTTCCAAACTCAAGAGAAAACTGCAGCTAGCTGGTGATGATATCGTCTGCATTAACAAGCGATTCGACAAGACGCAAGGTATGTTTTGAAGAATTATTTGTACACCCGAGGTGATATGCCAATGCGGAGTTTAAGCTTGCGTGTCACCCTGATCATTATTACAGGTAGTGCGGCCGAGGTCGAAACCCTAAAGAGGACCCTCGCCCAAGCCAAGGAGCAGGCACGAGTGAGCAAAGCGGCCGTTGACAAAGTGGCCGGAGATTTAAAGGCTGAGAAGATTGCCCGCCACAGGTATGAGGAGCGGGTGACCGAAGTGGAGCAAGAACTCAAGGACGGTGCCAGCAAGTGCGAGGCCTTGGTGGAGAAGAATAAGGCCCAGGCTGTCGATCTCGCCAAGGCTCTCCAGGAGGCCAAGGTGGCGCGAACCGAGTCCCAGGCGGCTCGCGAGGAGATCAAGCAGGACAAACAGATATCGGCTAGTAAGCCCTTTCTCTTGCAGAGTAAATTTGGCAGTCAGAAATACACCCTGCTCACTCGACTATGGAGTTCTCCAGACGCCTTTGCAGATCTTCCGAGGAGTGCGACCGACGCCGCGCAATTGTTTCGGGCCCAGGAGGGGAACACCACGGACAAGCTCGTCGGGTCACAGTACCTGGCGCCAGAGCGTCCGACGCTGTTGAACAACGAGATGATGCAGCTGGCCGAGCTACATAGGATGTCCGGTTTGGCCATGAAGGATGCCATAGTCCGGCTCTGGCCAACCGAACCCATTCCTAGCAGTTACTTCAGCCTGGTGACGCGGCTTGCTGACGCGCTGCCCCGAATTGAAGCTGTCAAGTGCTCGGCATGCATCGAGGGTGCACGGATGGCCTTCGGCCGCGTCAAGATGCAATGGGCGAAGATGAAGGCCACCGTCATCGTGATCGAGGGCCCGCCCAAAGGCAAGGATTGCCGCAAGACGGAGCAGTATTTTGATGACATCATGGAGGGTGCCGGGATTGTAGAGGGCCAATGCTCAAAGGATATCATGTTTGTATGAATGTATCCGAGCTGTCCAAGTGTTGTTTTATGGACGAAAGCTTTGTAATATATTTATGCCTTTATCTTAAACTATTTTCCTCCTATGCGTTCATTTTTATTGCTGAGAGTTTACCAGTCGTCGGCTTCAGCCCCCACGTAGATACTACGGGCGTGTTTGGAATATCGCGCGACCACACTTGACCCAACGTCTCGGTACATAAAGGAGGTGTCTACGCAACAAACTAGGCAATCAAACTATGCGGCTTTATCACTTTCACTTAGCCATAGGAGTTTGAAAATGGGGCTAACTACTGTCCCTTGGTGCGTATGCGGCTATCCGAACTGGTGTGCCTTAGACGCGAGAGTGAGCAAAGGCCCGTCCTTTAAAAAACAACCGTAAGAGATTTGTAGAAGGTCGCCAAATCGCTGACCACCTCTCGCCACATCATGACAGCCAATTTTTGGCTTTATCTACTAAGGTGTTTGTCTGGACGAACCAGAAACACAATCGCAGTAGTTCTCCCTTTACTACCCTAGCCGAACGAGCGGAACATAAGGTAGTAATCACATGAGCCGGGCAACCCACCTATTGACAAATACATGATTCGAAGTTGATGCATATAATGCGATAGTTCTGGACGCCGAAGTGTAATCTAGAAGTGTTCATACTTTTTAAAAATATATGTGGCCGAAGAGAGCCCCTGGCATTTGGGCCGTACCAGAGTATATATGGCAATCTGACGCAAAGGGGGAAAACAAATTATAAAAGAAACCAATACCGAACAAATGTTAGTAAAAAACTGTTTGCCTTATAGTCTGATTGATATGTCCAAACGTGCTATTATAGAAAATGCCATAAACCTCGAGGCAATTTTACATGCCGAGAATTAGTGAACAAGGGAAAGCTATATACAAGACCTGAAAAAAGAGAAAGGTAGTCTTCAAGATCCCCTGGACACCCTGCCGCACGTCTGCGCCGCTTTTTGCCTTAGTGAAAGATCCTTTGATATGAGAAATCAACGATCGTTTAAAAAAAGGGCTTGGAAAAGTGCCCTTGTACGACGTGAAGTTAGTAGGTCTTGACGGACCTGCGATATAACAGGAGAAAGAAGGAAAGAAAATGGAAAAATATTTCAGGTCTGAATAGGGTCGAGCCGTACTCTGAACCTTGTCCGCAATGGGCCTCCGTCGCTCCCCAGGGTATTCTAAGTGCATAGTGATGCACACGTGGTACATATGTGGCGGTTAGATAGGGCGAGTGATGGAGGTGGAATTGCTAGTCTAGCTCTGGATTGACCAGGCTGTCGTTCTGTAGGGCAGGCCAGACTCGCTTAACAGCGTTCGGAGGCTTGATGGCCAATGAGGTATTCGGCTTGGTAAGGTCGCTCTATACCTCAGCCGCAAGGGCCGCGTATGCTCCTCAGTACGGAGGGAGTGCTCCGTGTTTCCATTGACTGAGATAACGCTGCGGCGTCCATGCATTTTCAGCTTTAAGTAAGTGTAATGTGGGAACGCATTGAAGCGCGCAAAGGCGGTTCGTCCGAGCAGTGCGTGATAACCACTACGGAAGGGGACGATGTCGCAGATCAAGTCTTCGCTTCAGAAGTTATCCGACGTAGCGAAGACTACTTCCAATGTTATTGAGCCCGTGAAGTGGGCCTCTACGCCGGGTATCACTCCGTTAAAGGTGGTGTTGGTAGGCTCGATTCTTGACGGGTCAATACCAATATTGTGGACCGTGTCTTGATAAATCAAGTTAAGACTACTAGTGCCGTCCATGAGGACTCGGGCGAGATGGAATCCGTCGATGATTGGATCACGGACCAAAGCTGCCGAACCTCCATAACAGATACTGGTCGGGTGGTCCTTGCGATCCAAAGTGATCGGACAAGCCGACCAGGTGTAGAATTTTGGGGCTACCGGCTCTAGGCGTAGACGTCCCTTAGTGCATGCTTTGCGCTCCCTCTTGGGGATATGAGTGACATATATCATATTCACTGTTTTTACCTTAGGGGGAAATTTCTTCTGCCCCCTGTCTTCGGTGGACGAGGCTCATCCTCGTCCTCGCTTGGCGACCCTTTCCCCTTATGTTCGGTACTTAGCTTACGGGCCTATTTGAAGACCCAAAAAATTCTGTTGGACTGGTTTGCAGGCTTGTACTTTCTCTAAATTGGATGGGCCGTCCCTATTTCCTTTGAATGGCTTCTTCCATTGACCAGGTTTAGGGCCACTGAATCCGGCGTTGACCGCCGTGTCTTCGATATCTTCATTGTTGCTTCGACGCTTATGTTTGTTGCATCGTGGCATGCCGTAGCCATCTCTGGCTTCGGACGTGCCAGGATCGCTGGTACTATTGCTTCTACGAGGCAGCCAGATGTCTTCTCCCACAAAAAAGCACGTCATGAGTGCGGTGAGGGCAGCCATAGACTACGGCTTTTCTTGGCCGAGGTGTCGGGCAAGCCATTCATCACGGACGCTGTGTTTAAAGGCCGCAAGGGCTTCGGCATCCGGACAGTCGAAGATTTGGTTCTTTTTAATTAAGAACCTAGTCCAGAGTTTTCGGGCTGACTCTCCGAGTTGCTGAACTATATGACTAAGGTCATCGGCGTCCGGGGGCCGGACATAGGTGCCTTGGAAGTTGTCTCTAAAGGCATCCTCCATATCTTCCTAGCTATCAATGTAGTTCTCTCGGAGGCTGTTTAACCAGTGTCGTGCTGGTCTTTTTAGCTTTAAGGGGAGGTATTTGATGGCGTGGAGATCGTCACCGCGAGCCATGTGAATATGGAGAAGAAAGTCTTCAATCCATATCGCGGGATCAGTCGTTCCATCGTATGCTTCAATGTTTACGGGTTTAAACCCTTCTGGGAACTGGTGCTGCATTACCTCGTCGGTAAAGCGTAAGGGGTGTGCGGCGCCTCTGTATCGGGCGTGTGGTGACCCCGACTCATAAGTCTTGATCACCGAATGCACGTGTATAGTGATCCCAGAGATCAATGCTCACTGAACTCACAGAAGCTGAATAACCAGAGTCTTACATCCATACATATTGTCTTACATAAATTATGACCATTATGGTCAAGTCTTGAGTATAACATTGCAGCGGAAATCTTCGTCAATAACTTGGACCCATGCCATCTGCCTTAACCCTACAGGCATTCTGACCGGGAAAGCTTCCTAGCTCGCACGATCGTCACCAAAGAACTCTTCAATATATCTTGTCTTTCATGCCTGGCCAATAAAATAACCAGTGGCAAGCCAATGAGTACTTTGAATGTACTCGCAAGCAACCCAAGGGTGATAACAGAATAATTATGCAAGGCACTACTACTAAATTGGCATTCTTGCGGAAAGCTTGTTTTTCTCATGCAAGTATGATCAACATTTATCAAGGACATACATGTGTCTACAACAAGCATCAGGAGGTTACAGACATTATCATCGAAAAGGAGTTGTGAACAACTCGTGCTCAAGCTCATCGTGACTCCCTCACGAATCACATCATCATATTTACCAAACCGTGTTGTTTCTCAGAGACATATGGACGTAGTCTATGCAGCACCACCCAACTGTCCTTGACCATGGACACGTCTATTCAAATAGTTTTACACTCTGCAGAGGTTGCACAGTTTACCCACAAGATCCGGGGAACTTCCGTGTCATCCACGACCCGCGGTACCTCAAGTACCCGGGGTAAGCATCCGATCACTATCTTTCCCTAGACGACACTAACATGGAGTCCACTCGATTGGTAGTAACCCCCGAGCCTAACATTTCACATCATAAAGGTGTGGAGCCTCGCTCCCATATTCATCACATACCACAAGAACATGGTACCAACGGTGTGTCCGGTGTCCTGTGAAAACAGTCATGGCTGCCCTACCTAGCATGACCCCGTCCCGAGAGAGTGCACCAACAACCCTCCCGTCACTAGTAATGCGGGCTCCAATCTAGTATCGGCCTAGGTAATCAATATTGCCCTTTCCCATATAAGGGCAGAGTTGTTGCGCATGTAAGGTTGGGACAGTCGACAAATCTTAAATCTAATCCGTCTCTGTAAACAACACTTTTATCAAACCTCGGTACACTACTTCTCCACCAAGTAGTGACCTAGTTCATCATCATCTCCCAGGGGCAACAGTGGCACCCACTGGGGCTGTTTGCAAGTATGTCAAACCACACTTGTTTCTTTCCATGCATGACCCTGACCCACTTTCCGTAGCCATCTACTATAGCATATTTCTACAACCCACCAACACCACTCTAGCAAGGGTAGAGTCATGAACCATGCAAGTATCAATGGAGTATGCAACAGAGGCAAGCCTAACAAGGTTGCCATTCAAGGTATATCATGCGCTCAGTGAAGCAACGAAAATGCTATTATGATGTAAAATGGTTCATCATGGTCAAAGGGCTGCTTGCCTGGTTCATCAAAGTCTTCAAATCTTCTGGTCCTTCTCCAAGTATTTTGTCTACTTCATCAACTACCGTTGGAAACAATCATAGTAACCAACACAACAAGGCAGAAAATAAAAGTGCTCTGAAAATATTAATTTGACTTTCTTGGACATCTCTGGTTATATGAAAAATAACCAGAGTGGTTTCATTGGAATTGGGTCAGTGGATATTTCTAAACATTTTGATAGGGTGGAATCAAGGGGTTTATGGATTTGCAAGAAGTGTACAGAAATATATTTTTGAAAAATGAGCAAAGGCACCCTTTTAACAAATCATGATTTTAGAAGCATCTAGGAGTTGGTTTCACTGGATTTGGAGTTCAAATGATTTCTCTATGAATTTGCAAAGTTAGCTATACATGAAGAAATAGACCATTATTTGAGGTGATACAGAAAGTATTAGTAAAAACATTCAGAAACTAAGTTTTGAGCTTATAAACATCTAGGAATTTGAATCATGGAATTTGGATCAAACATGGGCTCTCTGTGATTTTCTAAAGTTCACTACAGAAATGGAAAAACAAGATTTGATAAATGTTTGTGAAGAAAAAGTTTTTGGGAGATAGACCATGATTTTATGAGTTACTTGAAATTTGTATCATCAAATTTGGAGGTAATATGAATATTTGGGAGATTTTACTAGTTTCAGGAAAAAAAAAGACAAAGGAGGGGATTTATACCTATACTGCGCACTGGGTGCAGCATAGCATCGCAGCGCACTGGGCCGGCCCAGCGGCTCGGCCACACGGGCGACAGGGCGACGTCGAAGGCATCTTTGTCGAAGCCGTTTCCACTTAAACGGCAGGGCCCGCCCACTGGGTCGCTGACGCGCGGGCCCCAGTTGCAGGTCGCCTTCAACCTCCCACACGCGCTCTGTCCGCGGGGAGGAGCGACTCCCGCTGGCGATTGCCGGGGCTACAGAGTGTCTCCGCCGACGCCCTACCCACTGGCGTGCTCAAGAGGCCGAGCCGCAGCGATCCATGTGCCACCGGCGTGCTCAGGTGGCCGCGGAGGAGGCCGTTGGCGAGGTTTGGCACTGTGCGGCAGGCGCGAGGAGGAGGGAATGGAGTGCAGGGCAAGTCGGTGGTGGTGGTGAGGGGGCACTGCAGTGGCTAGGGAGAGAGGAGAGGCTCGGGATAGCCCAAACTTAGGCGGAGCCCGACGGCGGCACTCCGGCCGTTGCGGTGAACGGAGGACACGGGGAGAGGTGTGGGCTGGTCCAGGGGTGCACGGGAGGGAGAGAGAGACAAAGGAGTAGAGAGGGGGCTCGGGGGTGGCCTTAAATAGCCGTGTCGTGGCTCATCATGGACGCGGCGCATGGGGGCCGTGGCGACGGCTCGGGCAGCCAGGGGAGAGAGCGAGGGGTTGTCTTCGATGCTTGTGGGGGTTGTGTAGGGCACCGGGAAGGGAGAGAGGGAGCGGGGCAAGCTCCGGGTGGAGCCACGAGCTCGCAGGCGCATTGGCGGGCTCGGGCTGCTCTGGGCACGCGCGACACGGGCAGGACAAAGAGGGGAAGGAGGGGGCCAGCATGGTGGCGTGTTGAGGACGTCGAGGCACCTCGACTGGCGCAAGGGGGAGGCTCGAGGTGGTCAGGGGATGCAGCGTCAACGGTCGGGAGCACGCTAACGTGCTCCAGAGTGCGCAAATGGCCGGCACCCGCGGCTTTTTCTCGCGTCCTCACGCGCCCACTTGTGTTTGGCAGCTGCAGGGGGAGTAAACAATGTGACAATGGCATTGGATGTCCTGGGATCCACTTGAGTGAGGAGGGAGGTTGAGAGAGAGAAATGGTGCAATCCAGAGAGGGAAAAAGAGCTTTTCACCGCCATCATCATGTCTCCTCGGGCAGGGAAAGATGCAGGGGTTAGAGGAGGACCAAATGGGGCTGTGGTAAAAAGTTGAGCTCATGGAGATTAGTGGAAATGGACGAAACATGCATTTTAAGTTTCTGCCAGAAGGTGTTTGATGGTGGTTTGGGCAAGCAAATGGATTCCAAATGATATGAAGATTAACAGGATCAAGTGTCATATAGAAATGAGGTTGATCACCAAGTTGGAGCTCATTTGAAGAAAGTTGACAATGCAACTTTGGTAAACCCTAGAAATCAACAAAAATGGACTTTCCAAGATTTAGCCATGCAAATCTATTCTCCTTGATGCACCACTTGGTGTAGTGTCATCATTTGAGGTTATGAACATGTGTAAAAATGTTGAGATCAAAAGGATAAAGTTGCCAATGTAGAGTTGTTCAAATTTGGTTCTGGACAGGAAGGGTTTTGGGGCACTTTGATGAATATAACATTTTCTCTAACTTGTGCCATTTGTTCTAGATGAATGATTAGACCATTTGAGCATGGTCACAAGGTTTGAGAAAATTTGGACATGTTTGGCAATGTAAAGTTGCTCAAACTTCAAAATGGACAGAAATGGTTTTGAGGGGATTTCATGGGGTTATACTATTCTCCATGACATGATACTTGTCAAGATCATCAAACATGTCATATGTGACATGCTAGAATTTTCGCGGAATTTTTGGAGAATATTTCCTTTGTAAATATTTCAAAAGCTTGAAATATCCAGAAAGGGTTTTTGAGGGATTTGACCAATATTTTGAACATGATCATGTCCTGAAACTCTTATATGGAAAATATATGTCCACTGAGTTTCCTTGATTTTTCTCAAACATTTTTATAGCTTTAAAATAATTTTAACCTGTTAAAGACCATTTCTCGACTTAAGAAAAAGCCTTTAAATAAAATAGGAAAATAACTTTTAAAATTATGTTTTTATGGTTTCTGGCTGTCCTATATCTAATAGGAGTCAAATATATTTTTCGAAAGATTTTTACTGCCCTTAATTAAGTACTTGTAGTGCAAATCTCAATTCAGGGGTTTTAGGAAAAAACTAATTTTTGAAAATACTATTTGGCCAAAATATTTTTACAAGAAATCATGTTTATGTCCTACACACATGGGATCATCATTGGGCAAGGTTTTCGGGTCAAGGAGAAGGAGTATAAGAGTTGGAGGATTTATTTGATTTTTAGAGCACTAGCAAACAACAGACAAAAATCAAGTCAAGCAAAGACCAAAATACTCAAAAGTTTTTGTCCAACCACAATTTATCATGATTTATTAGCTTAAGTGTTGTGGCATGAAAATCAGGGTGTGACAGGGCGACATCGCGACGGAGTTCGCATGAAATCCGTCTTTGGTTTTTGGCCCGGCTGAGGTTATGTCTGTCGCGCCAAGCTTGATGGCCGTCGTCTTGTGTTGTGGCACGCCCCCTTGATCCATAGAATGATCTGGCCTGACCGACTCTATTTTCCAGATCCTATCATAAGTCGTAGGTATAGCCCGGAGCTGCTACCTCTTTGCCTCGACGTCAAGGTGGTAGGGACTGGTATTCAGCGTAAGCGGCCGTTTTATCTCGCCCATGTTGTGGTCGGTCTGGTTCATCAGCGCGGTCGTATCTTGATGGTATTGGCTCAAGGGCCTCATCGTCGAATTGTGGTAGTAGCCGACGCTTTAGATAACTCTTTGTTGGGCGCTCGAGGATCTATTATTCGGCATCTAGGACTTGGGTCCATCTGTCGTTGAGGGTATCATGTTCGGCTTGGAGCTGTTGCTGCTTCTTCTTTAGGCTTCATGCAGTTGCGATTAGCTGGCTCTTAAAGCGCTCTTGCTCAAGGGGTTCCTCTGGCACGATGAATTCTTCATTGCCGAGGCTGACATCGTCCTCAAATATTGGTAGATAGTTACTATCTTCCGAGTCCTCATTCCCGACCGACTCATTGAGGTTAACTTGTCCCTCCTCCCATTCATCCCGCTCGGACGTAGGTTCGACCGGGTCTTTCCTACCTTCGCCATCGTCCTCTTTGGGTGTATCCACCATATACATGTCATATGTCAAGATAGTCGTCCAGCACCCAGTGAATGGTGGGTTTTGGCTTTGCTTGTCTCCGGCATCGTCATCCATACCGTCAAAGTCTTCGGAGGTGTAATCTAGCATGTCGGTCAAATCCTTGACAGTGACTATTAAGTGGGTGGTGGGTGGGATGTAAAATTCCTCGCTCTTAGCCCCTAGTACAGGCTGGGCGTAGTTCGGAGGTGATATTTCTGTAATGGCGAGGGATCGCATTAAGTCCAAGGCCTCATTTCAGAGCGAAGGCCGGACGAGGAACTGTTGGTGTCAAAACTGGCGGATCTCGGGTAGGGGGTCCCGATTTGTGCGTCAAGGCTGATGGTAACAGGAAGCAAGGGACACAAATGTTTACCCAGGTTCGGGCCCTCTCGATGGAAGTAAAACCCTACTTCCTACTTGATTAATATTGATGACATGGGTAGTACAAGAGTAGATCTACCACGAGATCGGAGAGGCTAAACCCTAAGAGCTAGCCTATGATGGTATGATTGTAATTGTGATCGGCCTTCTAAGGACCAACCTCTCCAGTTTATATAGACACCGGAAAGGGATAGGGTTTACATGGAGTCGGTTACAAGGAAGGAAATATAATATCCGGATCGCCAAGCTTGCCTTCCACACAAAGGAGAGTCCCATCCGGACACGGGCCGAAGTCTTGAGTCTTGTATCTTCACGCCTCAATAGTCCGGACATTGTACATAGTCCGGCTGTCCGGATACCCCCTAATCCAGGACTCCCTCAGTAGCCCCTGAAACAGGCTTCAATGACGATGAGTCCGGCGCGCAGTATTGTCTTCGGCATTGCAAGGCGGGTTCCTCCTTCGAATACTCCAAAGTGGTTATCGAACACGTAGGCCGTGTCCGGATCTGCAAGATGATCTTCACATGGTATAGATCTGATTTGATGGCAATCTTCGTGCGTCGTGCCCTTGCATCGTAGCTTGGTCCAATGCGAACCGACATTTCCTACCCCACAACAACTCGTGTTACGAGGCGGTTTTATTGGCACGTCCCGTCGAGCCAGAGATCGTGTCCCTTTTATTACGGGATTTCCCATCAATATGAGCGTGCATGACCCCACGACGGCTGTTGGTATAGCCCCGTGTGTTTTTAGATAAGGCTCAAACGGTCACACCGGGGACTCTTGATATTCACCTTCTTTATAAAGGGGTCGAGTCCTACGCCTCTTTTTTCACCCTCATCGCGCCTTCTCGCACCTCGAGTTCTAACACCCAAAACCTAAGCTCCACTCCTCCGGAATCCTCCAATATATCCGGATCTGACCCTTAAGGCCGGTGGGTGGCCTCCTCGATCAAAGAGAAGGATATTGCAAAACTTAGGGAGGTCGGATACCTGACCGCAGATATCCTGCATAATCTTCCTGCTCCAGGGTAGGTCATCCCTACGCCGGAGCCCAATGAGTGTGTTGTTTTTGTTCCACACTTCCTCCGCGGTTTGGGTTTCACCCTCGATCCCTTCATGAGGGGGATCATGTTCTATTATGGGTTGGATTTTCATGATCTGGATCTAGACGCTATCCTCCATATCTCGTCGTTCATTATCGTGTGCGAGGCTTTTCTCCACATCACCCCGCACTTCGGCTTATGTCTCAAGACCTTCAATGTGAAGCCGAAGATGATCGGGGGCCGACATGTGGAGTGCGGAGGTGCTGTAATAAGCAGAAACGCCGACGCCCCATGGCTGGAGGGTTCTTTCCAAGAAGTATCTGATGTATGGCAGTGGAGGTGGTTTTATGCTACGGCCCCAAGGGGCACAAAGTGGGTAGCCGCCCCTGAGTTCCGCTCGGGCCCTCCATCGCAGTTGGCATCCTGGACAGACATAGGAGGTAATTGGGGGCCTGGAGGTGATGTACCAATACTGCAGAACTGCATCCGAGAGCTTTCAGAGAGGGATATCAACCTTGTCAGCATAATACAAGTGATGTTAATCCGGCGGATGTTGTCGTGCCAATGCCGGCCTCTTCGGATGTGGGAGTTCAATCCGGACTGTCAGACACTTCTTCGGCTGGAAGCCCGAAGAGATGTGCAAATTATTCTTCGGACAGAAAGTAGTATGTCCGGACACCACTGAGGATGCGGGCCTAAGCTGCAATCGCCTAGATACCCAAGTAAGTAGCCCTGATACCGGACACCCTGTTTTGTATTTATCATGACTGTTCGTTCTGACAATCATCCGCGTCCAGGAATGGCTCAACAAGGCGGAGAGAATTAGGTGTCCGGCACCGCTTCCCGAAGGCTCTCCCGTCCCCACTATGGCCCAGATGCTCAACCGGGTACTTAGAAGAATGCCCTCGGGGAAAGATAAGGGGAGGGATGAAGAATCCAAACCCCATACGCTACGCATCCGAACCAGGGGGATTGTTACCTCCCCCAGAGAGGCTAAGGCCTCCTTCCCGCGCGGGAAGAAGAGGGCCGCCTCCGAAGATTTGGAGGCGGAGATGCCCAAATTAGGGAAAAAGACATCCCCAGGGGGCCTTGCCCCGACAGGCACCCCCACCGCACCATGCTCTCCAACGGGCCAGCCCTCCACCGAGTTGTAAGTCAATTTACGATCCGAAGGTACTGTGTTTCTCCTGGATCAATAACCGGGGTTCGACTTTTTCCAGTCCGGCCAGCAGCTCCTCTCAACAGGGTTCGTCTTCGGGGGACCTTCCTCCGGAGATGATGGAGAGCGAAACCCCACCCCCTTCTCCGACTCATGAAGCAGGCGACGCCGAGGTGTCGTCACGCAGTGGTCCGGATCTGCCGAAGCCGAAAGTCAATCCGTCAGCCGCCTTGCACCCGGAGCATTTGGCTACAACGAGGGGCGATAAAAGGAGTCCGGCGTAGTTCGATGTCCTGCCAGACGTACTGACGGGCTTGCTGGAGCGAGCTGCGTTCTCGGAGGAGAACCGCTCATTAATGAGAGCGGTGCTCAAGAAGATTTCATCCGCTACATGCGGTTTGAATGAAGCATTCACAAGCCTGCTCAGTGGCTTTGAGGTACGTAATGAAGAGTGCACTGTTTCTTTGGCTGTGAGGCACACGGTAGGTGTGCTCCATATAGATAGTAGCCCCTGAGACTCTGGTTGACTGCCCTAGGCAGCAAACGGAGGGTCATAAACTAATGATTTATGTTTGTAAAAATGTGCAGTTACCTGTGGGTCCAGCCGTCGGCCCATCCATTGAAGTTGCCGAACTGACGAGGTAAATTGGATCGGTTGATGCCGATATCACTCTGATGAATGAGCGACTGGATAAATCACGAGGTATGTGTCGTGTCTTTCCATTGCATAGGAAAATATTAAGGTGGCACATGGTATTGTAATATGTTCAGACTGCAGATGGTGCTGCTGCCGTGGAGGCCCTGAGGGCGGAACTTGCTCTAGCCAAGGAACAGGCTCGGGTGAGCAATGCGGCTGCCCTAAAGGCGGCCGAGGAATTGAGAGCTGAATAGGCTTCTCATCACCAAAGCGAGGAAAAGATAGCCGAAATGCCTATGGAGTTAAAAAATGCCGCTGACCGGTATGAGCTCCTGAAAAAGGAGCATGAGGATAAATCGGCTGACTTGAGCAAGGCACTTAATGCCACCAAGGAAATACAGACCGAGCTCAGAGGTGCGCATGAGGAGCTTCAACAGGCCGGTAAAATCGCGGCTGTGGGCTCCTATTTGCTGCGGACGAAGTTCTTCAATCCGAAGTACGCTCCCCTGGATGGACGCTGGAGTTCGGCGGACGCCTACGCGGACATGGTGAAGAGTACGGCTAATGCTGTGGAGGTCTTCAAAGATCAGGGTGAGAAGGAGGTGGAGAAGCTTTTCTGGTCGCAGTTCAATGCTCCCACTCACCTGCTGCCGTTAAGTGATAAGATGGCTGCTGTAGCGGAGGTTCACAGGTTGTTCGGTCCTCCAATGCGGTCTGTAATAGACCATCTTTGGCCGAAGGGGCCTAAGCCGGACAGTTACTTTGGTTTGGTGCAACAGTTCCTTGGGGTCGTGCCTCGGATCGATGCCATGAGGAGGTTAGCATGCATAGAGGGTGCGCAGATGGCCCTTACCCGCGTTAAAGCGTATTGGACGGATATGGATGCCACTCTGATAGCATCTCAGGATCTGGTGGGGGGCCAATATCTGGCCGGGCACTACTTGGCGCAGGTCACAGAGGGTGCCCGCCTGATAGATGTGCAGTGCCCGAAGAATCTTCCATTCGAGTGATGATTCAAATCATTGTAAAAACAATGTTTATTTTGATTAGAAGGTTATATTTATAATGTTTGTCTGAAAATATGATTGTGTCCCCTGTGCGGCCGTTTACAAATATATATATATATATATATATATATATATATATATATATATATATATGTGGGTAATCCGAAAGTTAGCAGTCGCTGGCTTCAGCCCCCACGCATACAATGCAGGGGTGTTCGTGAAAAAATGTGCTTAATCACTCTTTATCCAACGTCTTGGTCCGGAAAGGAGGTGAACACACATCGAACTAGGCAACCGGACTATATAGCTGTAACACTTTTGCTTAGCCGCGGGATTCTACCGTTGGGGCTACAATGTAGCCCCTGGTACCTTCGCGTGCATCCGAATACGGGCGCGTATGTACCTGGCCGGGAAATGGCCCTTTGCTAATGCGGAGGAATCCTACAGATTCTGGTTAGTCATCGAGTGGTTGACCGGTCTCTCGCTGTATCATGACAGTCAGTTTTCGGCTTTCTTTACTGAGGTGCTCATCCGGAATAACCACGGCACAATCGCAGTAGTTCTCCTTTGGCCACCTTAGCCGATAATAATGGAACATAAGGCGGCAAACCCAGGAGCCGGGCAAACCCAACATTTGACCAAAGACATGATTCGGAGCTGATGCATATAAGGCCAAACTCGTGACGCTGAACACTCCCGAAGGTATTCGGACTTTATAACAGATGATGGGCTCAAGAACACCCATTCATTATAAACCGTGTATTTCCAGGTACGTGCGTTAATCTGTCGTGGCGAAATGCCAAAAATGGCAATATCCTCTGTGGGTATGGAACCAATGGGATGGTTAAACAACAAGAGGCAATAGAAAAGGTTTACACAGGGGATTAATCTAAAAAGAAACCTGTTGAACGGGGCCCTGCTGCACGTCTGCGCCTTTGTCTCCGTTGTGCCGCATCCTATAAGGGTATCGCGCGAACGTTGTCTGCGGAAAAGGGAAACTCATAGAAGAGTGCAACGTAAGTATGCGATGGATAGTAAGAATGTAAAATGTTGGCCTGCCAATAAGGTTGAGCCAAGTGTGGGGCTTTATTATTAGCCACTGGTATCCACTATAGGGTTACATATACGGTGCCCTAGTTTGATATGGGCTGCCGGACTCGTCTAACCGTGTCTGTGGTCTTAACGACCCGTCATATTTTTGTTAGAGGCCTCTTATAGTCTGTCCGCTAGGGCCATCGCGTATTCCTCTGTGCACGAAGAGCGCTCTGTTATTCCGCTAACGGTGATGACGCCGCGTGGACCGGGCATCTTAAGTGTAAGGTAGCCATAGTGCGGCAATGCGTTGAAGAGGGCGAAGGCCGTTCTTCCAAGCAATAGTTGATGGCTGCTTTGGAAGGGTTCGATGATGAAGATTAGTTCTTCGCTTCTGGAGTTGCCTAGAGAGCCAAATGTTACCTCCAGTATGACGGAGCCCCTGCTGTAGGCTTCAACGCCTGGTATCACCCCTTCAAAGGTGGTGTCAATCTTGCTGATTCTGGATGAGTCTATCCCCATCCTGTGGACAGTGTCCTCATATATTAAATTGAGACTGTTGTCGCCGTCCATGAGGACATGAGTGAGATGGTATCCGTCGATTATTGGTTCAAGCACCAAGGCATTTGATCCTTCGCGCCGAATACTAGTTCGGCCATCCAGGCGATCGAAAGTGATCGAACAAGACATCTAGTAGTTAGGTGTGGGTACGATGGGCTCTATATCGCCCGCGTCTTTATGGCTGCGTTCGTACCTTCCCAGGGATGTGCGAGTCGTGCGGATCATGTTCACTGTTTTAACCTCTGGCGGGAATTTTTTCTGTCCCCCAGTGTTTGGCTGGCGAGGTTCATCCTCGTCTTCACTAGGTGTTTCCCTTCCCTTGTGTTCGTTGTTTAGTTTGCCGGCCTGCTTAAAGACCCAGCACTCTCTGTGCGTGTGGTTCGTAGGTTTGTCGGGCGTGCCATTAATTTGGCATAGTCTGTCCAGAACTCTATTCAGACTGGACAGTCCCTCTTTACTGCCTTTAGATTGCTTATTGTGCTAGTTAGGTCGAGAGCCCTTGAATCCGACATTAACCGTTGTGTTATCCGGGCTCTCTTCCTTGTTTTGACGTTTGTTTTTATTACACCGTGGTTTTCGTTGCCATCCCTTATTTCGGATGTGTTGGGATCGCTGGTGCCTTTACGGGCTAGCCAGCTGTCTTCACCCGCGCAAAAGCGGGTCATAAGGCTTGTTAGGGCTGCCATTGTCCTAGGCTTTTCTTGGCCGAGGTGTCTGGCGAGCCACTTGTCACGGATGCTATGTTTAAATGCCGCTAGGGCTTTGGCATCCGGACAATCAACAATTTGATTCTTCTTATTGAGGAATCTGTTCCAAAGATTGCGGGCAGACTCTCCGGTTTGTTGGTCTATGTGACTTAAATCGTCAGCATCCGGAGGCCGGACATAAGTCCCCTAAAAATTTGCCCTGAAAGCATCCTCTAGTTCCTCCCAACTCCCAATTGAATTTCCGGGGAGGCTTTTCAACCATTGCCGAGCTGGTCCCTTCAGTTTGAGGGGAAGGTATTTGATGGCGTGGAGGTCGTTCCCACGAGCCATGTGTATGTGTAGGATAAAGTCCTCGATCCAGACCCCTGGGTCTGTAGTTCGGTCGTATGCCTCTATGTTCACAGGTTTACAGCCCTGCAGGAATTCACCGTCCAGTACTTCATCAGTGAAGCACAGGGGGTGAGCAGCCTGTCTATATCTGGACGCGCTGTGGCATGCAGTCGGCTGTTGTTGTGTTCGGTGTTTATTCCGAACTGGTAGTTGGCTGTCATAATTGTTTTGACGACCACGGTCCCTCACCGGGGTGTGTCCTTTAGATTCGTAGATGGACCTAGCTGCTCCAGCTTTCTTATCCAGGTGCTCACGTAGATCGTGGGTGTCTTCGGTAGTTGATTTATTGCGGTTATGAAGTGGTACTTCTGGTATCCAGGTCGTGTTACTTTTTGGTGGGACGGCCTCGTCGTCGAATTCTGGCAGTAGCTTACGTTTTGGGTAGCTCTTTGTGTGGCGATCGTCGCCATATCTTTCTTCAGTTTCTAGCACTTTATTCCATCTACGATTGAGCGTTTCCTGTGCGGCTTTAAGCCGTTGCTTCTGCTTCTTCAGACTTCTCGCTGTGGCCATAAGCTTTCTGTGGAGGTTCTCTCATTCCACGTGTTCTTCCGGAATGATGATTGCGTCATCGTCCGGACTATCTTCTTGTCCTGGGCCAGTTTGATAAACTCGTCCTTCTGGATCGTTGTCTTCGGGCGTTTGCTCCGAACTATGCTCGACGTGACATGGTTCGTCCTGCTCCATTGTTGGTTCCGTTTGGTCGTTATTGCCTTCAGGGTTGACCGGAGTCTCCATTCTTCTGGCACTCTTGCTGATATTTTTACTGTTGCTGGATTTGGAAAGGTGTCTGCCCCGTCTCTTTGGTTTTTTCCCAGGGGTTTTATCTTCCGGATTATCACCGTCGTCTTCCTTGGGTGTATCCACCATGTATATGTCATGTGACGAGGTGGGAATCCGGTACCCCATAGATTCTGATTCTTCTCCTGCATCGTCGTCCATACCGTCGATACCTTCGGAGTCGAAGTCAAGCACGTCGGTTAAATCATCAATCATGGCTATCAAGTGGGTGGTGGGTGGGGAACAAATTTCTTCATCGCCTGCTTCCCACTCGAGCCGGACATAGTTCGGCCCAGAATTCTCTGTCAAAGAGAGAATTTTAAATGAGTTTAGTATGTCGCCAAAGGGCGAGTGCTAAAACATGTCTGCTGCGGTGAACTCCATTACCGGAGCCCAACCAGACTCGACAGACTCGGGGGTGCACGGACTGGAACCTAGGACCGGATACGAGTCCGGGGGGCCGTGTTCGGCCCCATCGCTGATGAGGGTGCGGCCTGTGGGGCGGGGTCCAACCCTCCGTCCTTAGGCAACGCATCCTGCCCCGGAATTAGATCCGAGGCTTCTGCCAGGGTAATATCCCGGGCATCATCTGACGGCAGGTCCAAGCCATGCCCATCATAATTGTCCGGCGCTCCTGACACGATCTGCTCCAGATGACCAAGCGGATCGGTCCGCAAAGTGAAGCCGCTGAACATGAAGATCTGTCCGGGGAGGAAAGTCTCATCCTGGACAGTGTCGTTGATGATGATTGAAGGAGCCATCAAGCCTTGTGGCGACATCATAGAGGGACTCTCAATTAAAGCACCAATGTCGGTGTCAAAACCGGCGGATCTCGGGTAGGGGGTCCCGACATGTGCGTCAAGGTTGATGGTAACAGTAAGCAAGGGACACAGATGTTTACCCAGGTTCAGGCCCTCTCGATGGAGGTAAAACCCTACTTCCTGCTTGATTAATATTGATGATATGGGTAGTACAAGAGTAGATCTACCACGAGATCGGAGAGGCTAAACCCTAAGAGCTAGCCTATGATAGTATGATTGTAATTGTGATAGGCCTTCTAAGGACCAACCTCTCCGGTTTATATAGACACCGGAGAGGGCTAGGGTTTACATGGAGTCAGTTACAAGGAAGGAAATATAATATCTAGATCGCCAAGCTTGCCTTCCATGCAAAGGAGAGTTCCATCCGGACACGGGCCGAAGTCTTGAGTCTTATATCTTCACGCTTCAATAGTCCGGAAGTTGTACTCAGTCCGGCTGTCCGGATACCCCCTAATCCAGGACTCCCTCAGGAACCAAGGGCCTGCAGGGCTAGGCACGGCAGATTCTTGACTGTGCTCATCATATGCAGACCTTGAGAGTTCGGAGATTGTACCTTGAGGCCAGTTCGGCTCTCCGATGACAGGGAGAGTCCTACTTGATTCCATGCTCGCCGAAGACATAGTTGCCTCCGGGTCTCCGGAGAAAATTTCCATACTAGGAGAGAGTCCGGTGGGTTTCAGATACCTATCTTCGGATGAAGTAGCCTGCCCATGATCTAAGGCCGAGGCAGGGGTCATAGTTGGTCCTTGAGCGGTGCCCGATGACGGGTCCGATGGGTTTCCCTCTTTGAGAAGAGGAACAATGGTCGAGGCCGTGAACCCTTCGAACATCAAGTCTCCTCGAACGTCGGCGACATAATTCAGGCTCCCGAATCTGATCTAATGACCAGGGGCGTAGCTATCAATCTATTCGAGGTGACCAATAGAATTGGCACACAGAGTGAAGCAGTCGAACACAAAAAGTTGACAGGGGACGAAAGTTTCCCTGGAAACAGCATCGTTGTTGATGATTGAACGAGCCATCGAACCTTCTGCCGACGACGCAGTGGAACTCTCAATGAAAGCACCAATGTTGGTCTCAAAACCGGCCGATCTTGGGTAGGGGGTCCCAAACTATGCATCTGAGGTTCGAAGGTAACACGAGACATGATGTTTACCCAGGTTCGGGTCCTCTTGACGGAGGTAAAACCCTACATCCTGCTTGATTAACTTTGATGAGTATAGGGGTTACAAGAGTTGATTTACCTTGAGATCGTAATGGCTAAACCCTAGAAGTCTAGCCTATATGAATTCTGATAGCCTCTACGGTCTAACCCATATGGTATATATAGACACCGGAAGGTCCTAGGGTTGTATAGAGTATGTTTACAGAAAAAGGAAATTATACACCCGGACGCTAATCTTGCCATCCACGCAAAGGAGAGTCCAATCGGGACGCGGGGGAAGGCCTTCTACTTTGTATCTTCACGGCCCATCACTCCGGCCCATAACACTCGGTTCGGACACTCAAGGACCCCTTAATCCAGGACTCCCTCAAACTCCCCCAAGCTTAACCCATTGCTTGTCCTCAAGCAATTCAGTTGATAAACTGAAAGTGACAAAGCAAAACTTTTACAAACTCTATTTGATCTTGTTGTTGCAAATATGTCCAACTGATGTTCAGGTTTTCAGCAAAGAGTATGAACTAACCATATTCACAATAATATTTAGGTCTCACATTTACTCATATTAATGAAATAATCTATAGGGAAACGTATCATGTAATTTCAAAAAAAATCCTACGTGAAGCCATCTTCATGAAGATCATCTTCAGAGCAGAGCATTGTGAGGCTCTTCCAAGACCACCGACAAGCTTCATGAGCAACAAATGAGTTCTTGGTGGCTAAGTTACAAATGCGATTTACATCCACCAGGAGACTCTGCATGTGACGCTTCAGCTAGTCATGATGCCTATCCTACTTTTGATGTAAATCCACTAGAAGCTCACAGTCGTTGAGGACACGAGGACGCTTCTCAGGCCTTTCAGCTATGGTGTTGGCAGTGGCTTCAGTGTTGGCGCGGTGTGGCACACGCAAGTTTCCAGCCAGAGGATAAGCAGGGGTTGCAGCATTTGGCACATGAATCCCTTCAATAGGCTGCGTGAATCTTTCAAATTCTGCATTCTAAAGGTGGAGAGGATTCTTTGCTGGCTCGAGGTAGATGGCTTCAACGGACATATCAACATCAGGCAGAAATACAATGTGGTTGCGCGCTGAGGGTTGACAGTCGATGGTTGAATGAAGCTTAATCAAGCGCATCACCCATGGAGCATAGAATTTTAGGACGAAAAGATCAATCCCTGAAGCAGCAAGCTGTCGGATGAAGAAATCCTAAGTGTTGAATCTGATGCCATTGACAATATAGAAAACCAATGTCTTCATGGTGCCTTCAAGTTTAGCTTCAGAAGAATTTCCTCCGATAGGCCAGAGAGTACACCTTAGAATATGATAGACTGTATGTGGCAAGTACTTGAGGTCCTGAACAAAGAATTACTTGGGGTATTCGGCGTCATGGGGCCATGGCTTCATCATGCTCAACATTTGGCTCAAGTAGGGCTCTGGCTTCTGAAAAATGCTTTGCAGCTCATTCTGATGAAGCTGACAACCAGGCTCATACAAGTCACCTGGACTAGGCAGGGAAGTGAGCTCGATGATATCCTGAGCTTTGGCTTCGTGATGAACGTCACTTGTCATCCACTCAAGGATCCAAGTCTTCGGATCCCTGTTGTAGCCTCAAATGTGTAGTCTAGCATAGAACTACTGTTGGCATCCTGGATATGGGGGTATCTAGCCCTGCCTGCCTGTGGCTCACCACGTGGCTCCATCGATGGCTTGGTACGGCCCAGCTTCAACATCAACAACTCAAGACCCTCGCGAGGGGCCAAGCCTCGCGAGGCGGACGATGCAAAGACCCCCGAGGGAATCGGCCTCCTCAGGCTAGCTCACGAGGGGTGGAGAGTTCTATGAAAGGTTTAACTCACGAGGCTCAGCTGACGTGAGCCATGACGACCAAGGCCAGGCGGGCGCAGAGCGCAGGTTTCCACTTCGGTGCAAAGGAGGCAATTCACAGGTGCGGAGTCCCAAGGAATCAGCCAAAGGTTTCTATTCTGGTGCAACGAGACCAAGACCGCCAGGACGGCAGGACGGAGGTCATCAACGAGCCCACCGCAGCGTCACGACTAGAGGCTTTTCGCAGCCGACTACTTTTGTCAGGATAAGTTGTACTACTTGTCCCCTTTCAAATCCGGCCGTTGTGGGATCCCTTCCCGCCAACATTTGGGAAGAGGACCAAGGCCACTATAAATAGGACTAGCCACCACCATAGTGGGGGACAAGTCAAACTAGCTCACACCAAACCAGCTCCCTTGAGGTTAATAACACCTCACCTCCTGAGGCCAGTTCATCCATTGTACTAGTTCATCCTCAGCCCTCCGAGGCAATCCACCAAAATGCTGGAGTAGGGTATTACACCGCGAGGTGGCCCGGACCAGGATAAACTGTTGTGTCTCTTTGACTCTTGAGCTTGTCGCGCTAGGATTAGGAGGATCGCGGGTAGGCAGGCTGGGTGGGTTGAGATCTCTGCACACACCCCAGAGTTCGAAATTCTCAAGGGTTTGCGGAACCTGTAATCCGACATTTGGTATGCCATGTAGGGGTGCATCAGATCTTCTCTTCCATTGACTAGTGCTCCACCACTCCACCGACGCCATGGCTGATGCCCTGAGGGCGCACGTCGAGCACTGAGTCCAGGCCTCCTCAGTAGCGCCCGCCGACGAGGAAGACCTCCACTCCGCTCTGCTCGTGGCCCGCGCTCCACCGGGGGCGACCGGTCGTGGGGGGCATGCGGCGCAACCTTCTTCACAGGCGTCGCTTCGCAGCCGCACCGCCAAGCGATCTGCGAACTATGCTGCAGCAACCGCTCCACACACACGGGGAACAAGCAAACATGTGGGCAGCTGTCATCGTGGCCCGAGAGCTCTTATGGTGCAGGCTGCTGGAAAGTGGTAGCGACACCCTGCTGGAACAGGTCGCCGTCGTTCTGTACCCTTCCCACATCGTAGGCGGTGGTGGGGGTGCGCGCTCATCCCCGACACAACCGCGCGCCACCTCCAAGGGCCCCTGAAGAGCCTCTCAGCGTCAACCAGCCCCGCGGAGCAGCCCGCACCCCTCCGAACGTGCTACCACGGCATGGGGCTGCTCCATGCGACATCACCAGGGGTCACGCTGGAGTATCGGCCCCTGGCCGACAGGACCAGAGGGCGACAGAGGAAGGCAGGAACGTGAGGCAGTCGGGCGGCGCTTCAGGTGCAGCTAGCCCAGAAGCCTACGTCCCTGTCGCGATGGATCCAAGGCACGCGTTGGGAGAGGGCCTGTCGGTGTCAAAACCGGCGGATCTCGGGTAGGGGGTCCCGAACTGTGCGTCTAGGCGGATGGTAACAGGAGACAAGGGACACGATGTTTTTACCCAGGTTCGGGCCCTCTCGATGGAGGTAAAACCCTACTCCTGCTTGATTGATATTGATGATATGGGTAGTACAAGAGTGGATCTACCACGAGATCAAGGAGGCTAAACCCTAGAAGCTAGCCTATGGTATGATTGTTGTAATGGTTGTGTGTCCTACGGACTAAAACCCTCCGGTTTATATAGACACCGGAGAGGGCTAGGGTTACACAGAGTCGGTTACAATGGTAGGAGATCTACATATCCGTATCGCCAAGCTTGCCTTCCACGCCAAGGAAAGTCCCATCCGGACACGGGACGAAGTCTTCAATCTTGTATCTTCATAGTCTT
Organism: Triticum aestivum; assembly: GCF_018294505.1. Lineage (NCBI taxonomy): Eukaryota > Viridiplantae > Streptophyta > Magnoliopsida > Poales > Poaceae > Triticum > Triticum aestivum. The sequence goes on along the minus strand of NC_057801.1, from coordinate 221,287,110 downwards.
GGAGTCCGGCTGACGATGATAGTCTGGCTATCCGGACACCCACTAGTCCAGGACTCCCTCAGTAGCCCCTGAACCAGGCTTCAATGACGTCGAGTCCAGCGCATATATAGTCTTCAGCGTTGCAAGGCGGGTTCTCCTTCAAATTCCATGTGCTTGCCGAATAGTGTCCAGCTCTTTTATAAATGTCGCGCTCCTTGGCTTCCACGCCCAATAATGGCCTTCTTCCACGCGTCGCACGAATGCGAAAAGCCAGGGTATCTTTTATGTTTTACCCCCTAGCTGCGCAAACAATCTGCCTATAAGAGAGGCAAGAATCCAGATCCAAATCACACCATCTTCCTTCAGCGAGTACTCATCGGAGAGCTTTTGACCAAAAATCCATTCCATCATGGACCGTCGACGTAGCTCCTCCTCTCGCGCTCCCAGCCCTCTGCCAGGAGATTGGAGGAGATGTTCCGTCCCGCACAACGAGCTGGTGACGCTCCAAGCGGAGGGATACCTTCCTCCGGCCTTTATCGTCCCGGTTCGAGCCTGGCTGGCCACCTACAAAGGTGGGAAGCAAGCGGAGGCCACCCCTAGTCCCAAAAAGGGGAGCGGGTATGCTTCATCCCCTATCTGATAAGGGGGCTTGGATTTCCTGTACATCCGTTCCTCCACGGGCTTTTGGAGTTCTACGGACTCCAGCTCCATCACCTCACGCCCGCCTCTATTCTGCATATCGCGGGTTTCGTAGCTCTTTGCGAGCTATTCCTGGGCATCGAGCCCCACTTTGCACTTTGGAAGAGGCTATTCTGCCTCATACCCCGCTCTCACGAGGGGTCAATATATCAAGTGGGCGGTGCCGAAATATGGCGCATCGCCGGGACCGGATATCCATCCGGAACCCCTAAGAAGGCGTCCGAAGACTGGCCTTCAGAATGGTTTTATGTAGAAGACGCTCCACTGCCAGACCCTGTTCGGATCGGCCTCCTGGAGTTCAGCAATGCTCCTCTGAAGAAACGCCTGAGTTGGCGCCCGCGGAGCCCTCAGCTGGAGGAAGACAAGAGCGTCCATTATTTGATGGGCCGGATAAGGTTACTGGCCCATTCCGGATTGACCATGATTGGAGTCATGGCCACGTGCATTATGCGGGGGGTGCAGCCGCTGCAATACAGGGGCCACCCCATGTGGGATTTCAACAGGGAGAATGATGCCACTCGTCATGGCCGCCAAGGGCCGGGATCGGCCGAAGATCTGGTGAAGATTCTGTCTGGCCTGTACAAGGGGGAGAAGGAGGACTTCCTCCAGACGAGCCCATTGAATGGGTTCTCCATGAACAATCCTCGGAGCTGGGTAAGCGGATGTTTATTTATCCGACCCGCGCTTTCAAAGTTAAGTACCTTACTTTATGGTTTTGACGCAGGAACTGCGCCGGACTGTGGAGAGCATACATAGTCCGGCCCCACAACCCGAGGATCCAGAAAGATCCCTTGATTCGTCCTCCGAAGAGGATCCGGACATAAAGGTGGAGCTAATTGACGGGGTGTTTCACCAACTCAGCATGGATAATGCTCTAGTCGCCATTACGGCTGACTACCCCGGCCTATCTCCGGCTCCCCAGGTGATTGTGACCGAAGTCCTGACACCATTATTTCGTCCTTGCGCATATCTGACCACCGTATACAATGGTGTCTCGCAGGAGGTACCTTCAGGGCGGGAAGCCGAACCCGCGGCGGCTGACCCACAGGGGTCAGTCCGGCCCCGCAGGCGGAAGAGGGGTGCGGTGCGAATCGAAACGTCACCGCAACAGTATAGCTCGCGACCATCATTTAGGACAAAATTCCTAGGAGGTGTTTGAATGCTCATGAATTTTGCAGGAGAAAGAGTGCTCGCCGGACTGCGGGCGGAGAGGTTGCCAACCAAGCCTCTGCCAGCCAGGCTCCAACACCTGGTCTGGGGGGGAGGCGAGCGCAAGGCGTGAGCCGGATACTCCTCCAACGGAGGATGCCGACAGACTGTCCGCCACCAGGTCTGAGGTGGAGAGCGCCATGAACCATAGGCACCGCCGGACAGTTTTTCGTGACGCGTGCTTCTCCCCTGAGGCGTTGAATGCCTTTAACACGGGGGACATGCACCTCCGTGCTGCTCAAGATGGTTTGACCAGAGCCACGGAGCAGTATGTAAAAGACATACGGGTAAGAGATTTTAATAGTTGTATATGCTAGTAGCCCCCGAGACTTAAAGTAGTTAGAGTAACTGATTTAAGGATCATTTGATATGCAGGATCTTACAGAGAAGAATACCCAATTGTCCCAAGAGCTACAAGAGTGCAAGGCCCAACTTGAGGCCGCACTCGCTGCCGCAGGAGGAAACACAGAGACCCCTCCTGGTAACACATTATTTCAAAAAGATAAGCGGTGTGCGGCGTGCGTGTAAGTCTGACAATGATATTGCAGATGTTGCCGGACTGGATCCGGACTAGCAACAACTACTGCGCCAGCTGAAGGCCGGCGAGAGGGTGGTAACGAAGGTGGAGCAGGAAAGGAACAAACTCTAGGATGCCCACGCCCAGCTTGGAGAGGAGCTGGAAGGTGTTCGGGCCGAGCTGTCTGGCTCCGTGAAGGAGAATCAGCGGCTTCGTCGCGGCATCTACAGTAAGTGCTTGAGCGAACTCCTTTGAAAAAAAGAGTTCGGTGAGGAAGTCAATTGACAGAAATATGTCTGTAGAAGTGCTCACAGATCGCCCTGCAGAGGAGATGCCCGTATCAACGGGTGATCAACTTCCCGAGCTAGTGCAACTGCTCGAACGAGTTCGGCAGGCGATGAGCGGCGTCGTCCAGGCCTTATGGCCGTCCCTCTCCCTACCCGAGGGCCTTGGAGAGCTTGCGGAGAAGCTTCAGGGAGCGCGGCAGCGCTTCCGTTTATGGAAGATATCGGCCTGCCGCCAAGGTGCCAAGGAGGCCTGGGCCATGGTGAAGACACGGTACAAGAAGGCAGATCCCAACCACATGGCCGAGGTCGGACCTGTGGGGCCCGATGGGAAGGAGATCCCTGTGAGCTTAGTGTACGGCCAAGTAGAGTTGGCCGCTAAATATTCCCAACGGGACTGTAAATTAGACAGCCTGTTAGACGAGATTGAGGAGGAGTACAGTCAGTCGATTTGACAATGTATTTAAAATGACATGTAAAATGCCTTCTAGCCGGATTGTAGATCGTTTGTCTTTGCCGACCTTTTTGCTTCAACCTCGGGACCGTTGAGTCCGGAGTGTGTCCGAATACCTTCTCGGTTAAGAAACAACCGGGGCATGCATGGAGACCAGGCGTAGGGTTCATTAGTGCTTTATCAGACAAGTGCCCAACTAGTTATGTTATATTACATGGTTAGTAAGAAACATCTTCCAGGGAGAATAGTTTCGTTAAGGGTTCCTTTCCCTGGGAGGCATGCCCTAAAGTGCATGTTCGAACTACGAAAAGAGCAGGAAAACATCTGGGGGCAGATAAATAAATAGGTAAAAAATCATCTTTCAAGTTACCGACCGGATATTCCCTTAAGAACGCTAGCTTTCGGCTTCACCCGGTCTGAGGTACACATCCGGCTGACCCGGCAGTAACAATTGCAGAGGTGCTCCCTTTACCTCCTAGTCGAACAATCGGGAACGTAGGGGTAAGCACAGGAGCCAGGCAACCCAGCTTGGCCAAAACTTAAGTCATATCGATGCATATAATGGTGAATAATAGGTACATGTGGAAGTTTGACACATGTGCTGGGCATGAAGCCCTTATAAGTAAGCTTCTGGTAAAGAAGCCCCCAGGTATAATGAGTGCGGATGGCACATCAAGTGTGTGCGAACAATGCGCAAGTAGGCCTTTAAGGGATTTTATGAAAAGGGTGAGAGAAAAGATAGAAACGAAAGACAGCTGAAGTGTAAAAATTTGGACGGGGGAAGGAGACGAACTCTTAGTCCGGCGTTAGGCGTAGAATCTTCGAAGGCGGGCTACATTCCATGGGTTCGGCTCGAGTCGGTTGTCCGATGCATTTCACAGACGGTAACCTCCGCCGGTCAGGACTTGATCGATAATGAAGGGGCCCTCCCATTTGGGCTTGAGCTTGTCCTTTTTCTTGTCCGGCAGGCGTAGAACTAGTTCGCCAACATTGTAAGTCTTAGCCCGTACTTCTCTGCTTTGATATCTTCGAGCCTGCTGCTGATAGAATGCGGAACGAGCCTTGGCGACGTCGCGTTCTTCCTCCAATGCGTCCAAGCTGTCCTGCCAATCTAGCTCGGCTTCTCTTTCTTCGTACATGCGCACTCGAGGTGAGTCATGAATGATATCGCAGGGCAAAACTGCCTCTGCGCCGTATACCATAAAAAATGGTGTGAATCCGGTAGTACGGTTGGGTGTTGTCCACAGCCCCCAGAGTACGGAGTCAAGCTCCCCTACCCAGTGCGTGTTAGATTCCATAAGGGACCGCACTAGTCTGGGTTTGATGCCGCTCATTATTAGACCATTTGCTCGTTCCACTTGACCGTTGGTTTGAGGATGACAGACTGAAGCGTAATCGAGCTTAATGCCCATATTTTTGCACCATAATTTAACCTCATCGGCCGTGAAGTTCGTGCCGTTATCGGTAATGATGCTATGGGGGACGCCATAACGGTGTACTACCCCGGATATGAAGTCTATCACTGGTCCGGACTCTGCCGTTTTAACTGGCTTGGCCTCTATCCATTTGGTGAATTTGTCCACCATGACCAATAGGTACTTTTGCTTGTGGGTTCCCCCTTTAAGGGGTCCAACCATGTCAAGCCCCCAGACCGCGAACGGCCAGGTGATGGGTATAGTATTGAGGGCGGTGGGTGGCATATGGCTCTGATTAGCAAAGAGCTGACAACCGACGCATCTTTGGACTATGTCCTGAGCATCTGCCCGGGCCGTCGGCCAATAAAATCCTGTACGGAATGCCTTGCCTACAAGGGCCCGAGCTGCGGCGTGGTGTCCGCCTAGTCCGGCATGAATTTCAGCCAAAAGGTTTCGCCCTTCCTCTTCGGAGATACACCTTTGAAGGACTCTGGTTGTGCTTTTCTTATAGAGTTCTCCCTCATGGACCTTGTAGGCTTTAGATCGCCAAACTATGCAGCGGGCCTCATTTTGGTCTTCGGGAAGTTCTTGCCTAAGTAAGTAGGCTAGGAATGGCTCTGTCCATTGGGCGATTACTGCCATTATTTCGTGGGCTGAAGGTGTTATTTCATCGGCTGGGTCGCCGATTATGTTAGATTGTTCTGTGTTGGGTGGTGCGGCTGCTTTCGGGTTGTTATTTCCGGACTCCTCTTCCCATAGTACGGATGGCTTAAAGAGCCGTTCCAGGAAGATGTTTGGAGGGACAGCGTCGTGTTTCGCGTCGATGTGTGCCAATACGTCGGCTGCTTGGTTATTATCCCGGGCTACGTGGTGGAATTCAAGTCCTTCGAACCGAGCTGACATTTTTAGGATAGCGTTACGATAGGCTGCCATTTTCGGATCCTTGGCGTCAAAGTCTCCATTTACTAGGGATATTGCAAGGTTTGAATCCCCGCGCACCTCTAGGCGTTGAATGCCCATGGAGATTGCCATCCGGAGGCCATGTAGGAGGGCTGAGGGAGTCCTGGACTAGGGGGTGTCCGGACAGCCGGACTATCATCGTCCGCCGGACTCCAAGACTACGAAGATACAAGATTAAAGACTCCGTCCCGTGTCCGGATGGGACTCTCCTTGGCGTGGAAGGCAAGCTTGGCGATACGGATATGTAGATCTCCTACCATTGTAACCGACTCTGTGTAACCCTAGCCTCCTCCGGTGTCTATATAAACCTAGGGGCTTTAGTCCGTAGGACACAACATACATTACAACAATCATACCATAGTCTAGCTTTAGGGTTTAGCCTCCTTGATCTCGTGGTAGATCCACTCTTGTACTACCCATATCATCAATATTAATCAAGAAGGACGTAGGGTTTTACCTCCATCGAGAGGGCCCGAACCTGGGTAAAACGTCGTGTCCCTCGTCTCCTGTTACCATCCGCCTAGACGCACAGTTCGGGACCCCCTACCCGAGATCCGCCGGTTTTGACACCGACATTGGTGCTTTCATTGAGAGTTCCTCTGTGTCGTCACCGATAGGCTCGATGGCATCTTCAACCAACAACGCTGTCCAGGGTGAGACTTTTCTCCCCGGACAGATCTTCGTATTCGGCGGCTTCGCACTGCGGGCTAATTCGTTTGGCCATCTGGAGCAGATCGAAAGCTACGCCCCTGGCCGTCAGGTCAGATTCGGAAGTCTAAACTTCACGGCCGACGTGCGCGGAGACTTGATCTTCGACGGGCTCGAGCCACAGCCAAGCGCGCCGCACTGTTACGATGGGCACGATCTAGCTCTGCCGCCGAACAGTGCCTTGGTGGCCGCACACGAATCCGCTTCGGCCTTTAGTCCGGGGCCGATCGCCCAGACGGAGGAACGGTGGATGGACACCGCCTCGGGGGCTTCAACTTCCACGGCGATGGAGCCGAACACTAATCTTGTCCCTCGCGAAACTCGTGATTCCGAGGTGCCGGACTCCGAACCTCCCACACCCCTACCAATCGAATCGGATTGGGCGTCGGTTATGGAATTCACCGCCGCGGACATCTTCCAATACTCGCCTTTTGGCGACATCCTGAATTCGCTAAAGCATCTCTCGTTATCAGGAGAGCCCTGGCCAGACTATGGCTAGGATGGTTGGGATATGGACGACGAAGAAATTCAGAGCCCACCCACCACCCACTTTGTAGCCACTGTCGACGATCTAACCGACATGATAGACTACGACTCCGAAGACATCGACGCTATGGACGACGATGCCGGAGATGAACAGGAATCAGCGCCTACGGGGCACTGGAAGACCACCTCGTCATATGACATATACATGGTGGATACCCCAAAAGATGGGGATGGCGAAGAAACAACGGAGGCAGATTCTTTAAAGAAACAGCCCAAGCGCCGGCGTCAGCGGCGCCACTCTAAATCCCGCCACAGCAAGAATGGAGATTCCGGCATAGGAGATAATAATACCCCAGAAAGTGCCGAAGATAACCCCCTCCAGCAAGACTCAGCGCAGGAGGATGCAGAAGCAAGCCCTCACGAGAAGGCGGCAGACGAAGAGGTTGAGGATTACAACTATACGCCTCCCTCCGAAGACGAGGCAAGCCTCAACGACGACGAATTCGTCGTGCCCGAGGATCCCGTCGAACAAGAGCGTTTTAAACGCAGGCTTATCGCCACGGCAAACAGCCTAAAGAAAAAGCAGCAGCAGCTTCAAGCTGATCAGGACCTACTGGCCGATCGATGGACCGAGGTCCTCGCGGCCGAAGAGTATAAACTCGAACGCCCCTCCAAAAGCTATCCAAGACGCAAGCTGCTCCCCTAATTAGAGGAGGAAGCATACATACCTCCATCACCAGCGCACAATACGGCTGACCGACCACCCCGTGGTCGTGACAGAGAGGCATCCAGGCCCCCAACCAAGACCATACTCCGGCATCATGTAACGCCCTCGATGCGGCTATATCTCCCACGTGTCGAAACACGACTTAGAGGCATAACTGCATTGAAAGCAATGTCGCAAGTGAGGTAATCTTCACACAACCCATGTATTACATAAGGGAAAGAGATACATAGTTGGCTTACAATCGCCACTTCACAAAAATACATGAATAAAGCATTACATCATCCAGATACAATCAAGGTCCGACTACAGAACCAAAATAAAGAAGAACCCCAAATGTGACAAAGGTCCCCGATCGACCCCAACTGGGCTCCACTACTGATCAACTAGAACGAAACCACACAAAGGGCAAGATCTTCATCGAGCTCCTCCTTGAGCTTGGTTGCGTCACCGGCTCGGTAACATAGGCACCTGCAAACTGGTTTTGGAAGTATCTGGTGAGCCACGAGGACTCAGCAATCCCATTACCATGGGTATCAAGACTAGCAAAGCTTAATGGGAAAGGAAGGGGTAAAGTGGTGAAGTTGCAGCAGCGACTAAGCAAGTATGGTGGCTAACATACGCAAATGAGAGCGAGAAGAGAACAAAGGAACGGTCGTCAACTAGTAATGATCAAGAGGTGATCCTGAACACCTACTTACGTCAAACATAACACAGAAACCGTGTTCACTTCCCGGACTCCACCGAGAAGAGACCATCACGGCTACACACGCGGTTGATGCGTTTTAATTCGGATCTAGTGTCAAGTTATCTACAACCGGGCATTAACAAATTCCCATCTTCCACATAACCATGGGCACGGCTCTCGAAAGTTTATACACTGCAGGGGTGTCCCAACTTAGCCCATGACAAGCTCTCGCGATCAATGAAGGAATAGACCTTCACCCGAGACACTCCGATCAGACTCGGTATCCCGGCACATCAAGACATTTCGACAATGGTAAAACAAGACCAGCAAAGCCGCCCGATGCGCCGACAATCCCGATAGGATCTGCACATATCTCGTTCTCAGGGCAACACCGGATAAGTCAAGCTATGAGTAAAACCAGCCCTCGAGTTGCCAAGAGGTGGCCTCGCAGGCTGCTTGGTTCGGACCAACACTTAGACAAGCACTGGCCCGGGGGGGGGCTATAATAAAGATGACCCTCGAGAGAGCGACTCCCAAGGGAAAAGTAGGTGGTGGTGAGGTAAATGGTAAAAGTCAATGTTGGGCCTTGCTGGACAAGTTTTATTCAAAGCGAACTGTCAGGGGGGTCCCATAAATCACCCGACCGCGTTAGGAACGCAAAATCCAGGAACATAACACCGGTATGACGGAAACTAGGGCGGCAAGAGTGGAACAAAACACCAGGCATAAGGCCGAGCCTTCCACCCTTTACCAAGTATATAGATGCATTAATAATATAAGAGATATTGTGATATCCCAACATAACCCTGTCCACCATGGAGAAATCTTCAACTTCACCTGCAACTAGCAATGGTATAAGAGAGGCTGAGCAAAAGCGGTAACATAGCCAAACAATGGTTTGCATAGGAAAGGTGTCAAAGGTTAGAGGTTCATGGCAATATGGGATGGCTTGATAAACAGGTAATAGGTAGCGTAGCATAGCGATAGAACGAAGCAACTAGCATAGCAATGATAGTAGTGAGATCCAAGGTAGCGGTCATCTTGCCTGAAATCCCGCTAGGAAGAAGAACGAGTCCATGAAGAAGACGAACGGGAGTAGTCGAACGAATCCTCACAACTCCGGAATGAAACCGAAGCTAACGAGAGAAGCAAACCGGAAAGAAGCAAACAACATAGTAAACAACCATCACATAATCATGGCATCATACACAACCAAGTATGATGCATGTCCGGTTTAATGAGGCATGGCATGGCATGGCAAAGTGCAACAAACAACACTACAAATTAAGTGGAGCTCAATATGCAACGAGTTGCATATTGACGGAACACCACATTCAAGTATTTAGTTCACTCTCGTTATAAGCTACTCAACAATATTAAATGTTGTTAAACATGGCAAGGGGTGAAGCATAATAAAACTATCTATTTAGGCAAGTTTAAATGAGGCCGGAACAACAAACAACAATTCCGGAAAAACCTCACATGCAATTTATGAATTTGGTACTGTTCTTCCCTAAACCATATTTTAGAGTTGTTAAACAGGAAAATAAAGTGGACCATGTTAATCTAGGCATTTTTCCACCCCATTTACATATAAAGAACATTTAAAACCGAGCTACAGTTATTTAGTTATGAAATAAATCATTTTAACATGGCATTTAATCAAATTAATGCAAACAACAATTTAAACATTTTTAACATCGATGAAAGTGGCATATTATGAAAGTGCACGAAAAACTGAGCAAGTTACATATATGACATGTTTAAATCCGATGCACGGTTATTTAGTTGTGAGTAATTTAAAATCATGGCATTTTCTGTAATTATTAATGCACAGGTTTAAATCGCAAAATCGTCCAGGGGAAAAAACATGAGATGGGCCGAATCTGGCTGGGCTCTGGGCGCTCACGTTGGGCCTTGAGGCCTGCTGCTCTGGTGTTGGGCTGGATCTGGAGGCGCGGTCAGTCAACGCGAGTGAAGCGCTCGTCCACCTCGTACAGGGGCGAAACAGAGGAGGCGAGCAGGGCGCCGGCGCAGCAGACGGAACTTGGCGGGGCACCCCGGCAAGGAAGATGGCCGGCGCGGGCTCTCGGTCATGGGGAGGCGACGCGGAACCGGCCGGATCCAAGGCGGAGCGACCGGATCAGGCGGCGGAGCAGAGGGGATCCTGTCCAGCTCGGGGCCGGACGCGAACTGGAGCTCGAGGAGGCAACCATGGCGCGCGTCCCTGCTCATGTGTACCTGAGAGAGAGAGAGGTACATGAGAGAGAGAGAAATCGAGAGAGGGAGCCGAAAAAAAAGAGAGAGGAGGACAGGGAGGAGGAGCAGAGGTCCTGGAGGCCGCTGTTGCTCGGTCTGCTCGCGGATGAGCTCCGGCTCGGGAAGCTCCTGCGAGGCAGCAACGTCGGGGAAGAGGAGGCGTTGAGAACGGGTGCAGAGACAGGGGCTCGGTCTCGCTGCTGGGCTGGTGGGTTCCGGCAGAGCTGCGGGAGATTCGGCGGCGCGATGGATGGCGGAGTCGAGCAGGAGCACGGGCTTGAGGATGCACGCCTCCATGTGTGCTTGCGCGGCTGCGGGGACTAGGAGGCATCGGGGTGCGCTGCTCGGGAAGGAGCACAGCTGACGGGAGAGAGCCTCGATCCTGACGAGATCGAGCAGGGATGGATTTGGAAGTTTCGGTGATGGCTGGTCGGAGCGAAGGGGATCTGGAAGGATCCCGAGGTGGGATTTGAGTGGAGCTAGTGGCGGCGGCGCGACGGGACAAGGGAGAGGATTTTTAGGGTTCGCCAAAATGGGCTAGGGGTGGATGAATATATACATCACGGATTAAGTTAGGGGCTACCTCGTCCGTCCGATCGTAATCGGACGGACACGAATAAATAGGCTAGGGAGTCCAAATAAGAAAACGGGGATGTTTTGTAGACGTTAGGGGATGATCCGGACCCAACGGTAATGACTGCCCGGGTCGGGTTCAGGGGAGTTTCGGACGCGCACACGAGGGGGTCTGAGAGAGGTTAGTTGGTTTGACAAGAGGGAATGGAAAACCCGGTTGGTCTGGAACGGTCAACGAAGGCAAAGCAGTCCGAGGGAGGGTGATGAAGGCAAAGGGAGAAACGGCAACGACGAGCGAATACGGGTTTTATGAAAAAATATAGATGCGAAGCACATGATGCTATGAGATGAGATGCATGCCAAGAACAAAATGCAAAACAACAGACAACACCCCAACCACGGGGGAAAAAAATATATATCACATCTCCGGAAAAGGCAAGAGTCGGAGTTACGAATATGGAAAGTTGTATCCGGGGCGTTACACATCGCTCCAAAAGTACGAAGCCAAGAGGGAACGCGCCGGACTTATGAGATATATTGGAGGACAAAGCAAGGCAATCCAGATCCATCTACGGATCATGGGGGCGCCCCACGACCCATGACGAATACCGTCGCGTCGGATATAATAACCCCGGCCGGGCCGAACACAGTAGACAACGCTCTCTCGAGTTGCGTCGTGATATTGCTCAATATAGAGGCGCCACACACCCGCTATGCTTCACTGACGAAGTAATGGATCATCAAATCCCTGAAGGGTTTAAACCCGTAAACATCGAATCCTACGACGGCACAACAGACCCCGCGGTTTGGATCGAAGATTACCTTCTCCACATCCATATGGCCCGCGGCGACGATCTCCATGCCATCAAGTATCTCCCACTCAAGCTTAAAGGACCAGCTTGGCATTGGCTCAACAGCTTGCCCGTAGAGTCGATTGGGTGTAGGGAAGACCTGGAAGCCGCATTCCTTGATAACTTCCAGGGCACGTATGTCCGACCACCATACACCGATGACCTAAACCACATCATTCAGCAGCCAGACGAATCGGCCAGACAATTCTGGACACGGTTCTTGAGAAAGAAAAACCAAATCGTCGACTGTCTGGATGCAGAGGCCCTTGCAGCCTTCAAACATAACATCCACGACGAATGGCTAGCCCGGCACCTGGGGCAGGGAAAGCCGAAATCCATGGCAGCCCTCACATCATTAATGACCCGCTTTTGCACGGGAGAGGATAGCTGGCTAGCTCGCAGCAACAATCTCCGTAAAAATTCTGGCAGTCCGGATACCAAGGACAATAACGGCAGGTCACGCCGAAACAAAAACAAACGCCGCATCAACGGCGACGATAAGGAGGATACGGCAGTCAACGCCGGATTCCGAGGCTCTAAACCCGGTCAACGGAAGAAGCCATTCAAAAGAACCACTCCGGGTCCGTCCAATTTGGACCGAATACTCGACCTCTTATGCCAGATACATGGCACCCCTGAAAAGCCAGCTAATCACACTAATAGAGATTGCTGGGTGTTCAAGCAGGCAGGTAAGTTAATTGCCGAAAACAATGACAAGGGGCTAAACAGCGATGACGAGGAGGAGACTCGACCGCCGAACAATAGAGGACAAAAGGGTTTTCCCGCACAAGTGCGGACAATGAACATGATCTACGCGACCCAGAGAGGAAGCGCGCACTAAGGGACGTCTATGCGATGGAGCCAGTCGCCCCGAAGTTCAATCCATGGTCCTCTTGTCCGATCACTTTCGATCGAAGAGACCATCCGACCAGCATACGCCATGGCGGATTCGCCGCATTGGTTTTAGACCCAATCGTCGATGGATTTCACCTCACGAGAGTCCTGATGGATGGCGGTAGTAGCCTGAACCTGCTTTATCAGGATACAGTGCGCAAAATGGGCATAGACCCCTCAAGGATTAAACCTACAAAGACAACCTTTAAAGGTGTCATACCAGGTGTGGAAGCCAACTGTATAGGCTCCGTCACACTGGAAGTGGTCTTCGGATCCCCGGACAATTTCCGGAGTGAGGAGTTAATCTTTGACATATTCCCGTTTCGCAGCGGCTATCACGCTCTGCTCGGATGAATCGCGTTTGCAAAATTCAACGCAGTGCCGCATTATGCATACCTCAAGCTCAAGATGCCAGGCCCTCGTGGAGTCATCATGGTCAACGGGAATACGGAATGCTCCCTCCGAACGGAGGAACATACAGCGGCTCTCATGGCAGAAGTACAGAGCAGCCTCTTAAGGCAATTCTCGAGTCCGGCCGTTAAACGGCCGGATACAGCAAAAAGCGCCCGAGGCAACACCAACCAAGACCACCTGGCGCGATCAAAGCATGCGTAGCAATGCGGCCCCAACCCCCGCCCGCGCGTGATTGCAAGAATAACCCTCCGCGTACATCACTACGCTTTGGAGATACCATGGGCGCAGGGGAAGGGGCACGATCGCAATGGACCCAGAGTGCGGTTCGACCACACCAGGGGCTCGCAAGTGTGCCCCCCTTTTTTTCTCTTTTATTATTATTTTCCTTCTTTGTGTACACAGGACTCTGTTAGCCAGAGGCCCTGTCCGGCGGTGAACCTGCCGAACTCATGATGCAACAACCAGGGAAGAAAGAAGGCTGCGACGAACACTCAGGTGGTCTCAATTACGAGCATTAAATTCGATTATATACACCAATTCCGCAGCTCACCCCTGGAGGGGGACATGTTTAATTAGTCCAAATCCCTTGCTTACCGCACTATTTGTATCAGTCCGCACTCATAGCAGACTTTCTTTCATAAATAATGCAGCAGCTTTTTGACTGCAATTACATTACCTTTTATATATATATGCTCATTACATGACATCTTGCACCCGTATATTTTGGTACGGCCTAATACACCAGGGGCTTATGTTCCCCACATTATGGTGTGATAAGTCCGAACACTTTCATAAGTGCGGCACCCCGAACTTATAGCATTATATGAATCAGCTCCGAATCATGTCTTGGGTCAATAGTTGGGTTTGCCCGGCTCCCACGTTTTGGTGCCTTACGTTCCGTTCTGTCGGCTAAGGTGGCACTGGGAGAACCACTGCGATTGCGCCCCGGTTGAGCCGGGCGAGTGCCTTAGTGGAGAAAGCTAAAACTGACTGGCATGATAAGGCGAGAGACTGGTCGCTGTTCGAGAGGTTTTTTCGGGTCCTTAAAGACTCAGGCCGCTTCGAGGGAAGTTTCGGACCATGTCCGATGAAGGCGTGGATAGCGCCCCGGATTCGGCCTTCCGAATACCAGGGGCTTCGCTGAAATTTAAAATTATAGAATTCTATGGCTAAGTGAGAGTGTTCAAGCATTATAAGTCCGGTCGCCTTGTTCGTTGTGTTGAGAGCCTCCCTAGATGGACCCAAAAATGGGAACAAGAGTGCTCAAGTTTATCCCGAACACCCCAGCACTCGTGGCTCGGGGGCTAAAGCCAACGACTTGCCATCTCTCAGATTTTATAAACAGCCGCATAGAAGGTAATATTTTAAATTAAAACAAGCGTTGCTCATAGCACATATGAACGAAGTTTTCAGCGCACAGGATAATACATAGCGAGTTTACTCAAAGATTACATTTCTAGGGCACTCATCTGCAATATCGCGGGCTCCCTTCAGGACAGTTTTATAGTACATTTCAGGCGTGCGATACTCCTTGCCCGACGGCGGTGGGTCCGTGAGAAGCTTCTCCGCATCCAACCTGCCCCAATGCACCTTTGTGCGGGCAAGGGCCCGACGAGCACCTTCAATACAGGCGGAGCGCTTGATGACGTCCACCCAGGGGTATGCATCCACCAGCCGCCGCACGAGGCCGAAGTAGCTACCAGGCATGACCTGTTCAGGCCACAGCCGGACTATAAGGCCCTTCATGGCCTCTTCAGCTACCTTGTGAAGTTCGACCAGCTGCTTTAGCTGGTCGCTTGGGGGCACCGGATGGCCGGCCTCAGCGTACTGAGACCAGAAGACCTTCTCCGTCGAGCTCCCCTCCTCACCACGATAGAATGTGGCGGCATCGGACGCACTGCGTGGCAGATCTGCAAACACCCCTGGAGAGCTCTCAATGCGGGTAAGTGTCAGGTAGTTTACATTAACATGCTTCCTTTGCATGAAAAATGCCTTACCTGCCGCTATCTTCTTTACATCTTCAACCTCCTGAAGGGCCTTATGAGCCTCGGCCTTGGCGGACTTGGCACTTTCGAGAGCCGAGGCAAGCTCGGACTCTCGAGTCTTGGAGTCACGCTCCAAACTCTCATGCTTCTCCATGAGAGCCTGGAGCTCTTGCCGCACTTCCGCCACCCGTGCCTCCTGCTTTTCTCGCTCTGCCCGTTCCACGGCCGCACTACGTTCGGCCGCGGACACAGCCTCCTTCAGGGATGCCACCTTGTTCGTGGCCCCTGCAATACCCATACTATCCTTGTTAATTTTATTGCAACCAAAATCCTTTTCTGTAAGGTAACTATTTAAAGTGGTGTCACTCACCTTCTTTGTCCTCGAGCTGCTTCTTGGCATGGCCGAGCTCTTGCTTGGACCGCTCGAGATCCCGCTTCAACACGTCGACCTCCACCGTCAGTGTGGCAGAGGTCAGCAGCGCAGCCTGCAATCCCATATTGACATATTTTAAGCAACCCTATGTATATCTTGTTAGATCCGCAGTCCGGCTTTTCTTTTTGAGCACCGAACTGAGCATCAGGGGCGACTGTATATGCGGTATTACATTACATAATTTTAACTTCTTACCTCAAAGCCTGTTAGAAGGCTGCTACAGGCTTCGGACAGCCCACTCTTGGCGAGCTGAACCTTCTGAATCACCGCACTCATGATAGTGCGGTGTTCTTCCTCGATGGAAGCGCCTTTAAGCGCCTCCAACAAGTTATCCGGCGCCTCCGGTTGGACGGAGGTCGCCGGTGTCATGGTCTTGCCCTTCTTTCGAAGGGGCCGCCCGCCGCACTCTGGAACCACTACGGGTTCCGATGTAGAGTCCGGCACAAAGTTCGGGAGGCAGCCTGACGATGCCTCCGGAGCCTCCTCCTGATGGGTCCCTCTCTGGGATCCCACCTCGGCGTCCTCGTCGGCGCGGGGGGTAGAGGCGGTCGGAAGTGAATCCACATCCGACGGGGCCAACGACCCGCTCGATGAAGCGGGGAGATCATCATCGGCCGGACTACGGACAGAATGCGGCATTAGAAGGACACTACGCGACACGAAAGAAATTGCATATCAAGGATCCGGATACTTACGATCTTGCCGGATGCCTGGCCCTTGAAGGCCACTCCTCCTCGCCGACGGTGGTGTTGGCGAAACTGTCCGGGGGGATAGTCCTCCCCCTCTTGGACCCTTCGGCCTCCCCTATCGGGAAAGCCTTCCTCTTCTTCTCTCCCTCCTCCGGGAGAGAGTCCTCTTCCTCCTCCTCGTCTTCGGGGGAGGAGTCCGCCTCGTCGTCAGACACCTGATTGCGGGAACTCTTTCGAGTCCCCGCGGCCACCTTCTTGGCCTTCTTCTCCGGCACCACGTGCGGTGCCGGAACCAGCAGCCCTGCTAAACGAGCGTTCACTGGGTCTTCTGGCATGGGAGCCGGGCTGATGAGCTGCTTGGCCTTCTCCATCCATTCTTGTCAAAGGAAAAGAGAGATTGAAACCCTCTTAGAATCAGTTTAATTACCACAAGTGTCCCGTAACGGGGTTGAATCACTTACCTCGTCAGCCGGATGCTGCGAGCGGAATCCGCGATCTTCCATTGCGGATGCGGGGGCTTCGGCACCCTTAAACAGCACCCTCCAGGCGCCTTCGTATGTCGTATCGAAGAGCCTGCTTAGCGCCTGGTGTTGTTCCGGATTGAACTCCCACAGATTGAATGCCCATTCTTGGCATGGGAGAATCCGGGGGATGAGCATGACTTGGACCACGTCGACGAGCCTGAGCTTATTGCTCACCAGCTTCTGGATGCAGGCTCGGAGTCCCGTCAGCTCCTTCGGATTGCCCCACAGCAAGCCCTTCTCTTTCCAGGAGGTGAGCTGCGTGGGGACGCCAGATCTAAACTCGGGGGCCGCCGCCCATGTGGGCTTGCGCGGCTCGGTGATGTAGAACCACCCCGATTGCCACCCCTTGACAGAGTCCACGAAGGCCCCTTCGAGCCAAAGGACGTTGGGAAACTTACCCAACATGGCGCCTCCGCATTCCGCTTGCATGCCCTTCACAACCTTCGGCTTAACGTTGAAGGTCTTGAGCCACAGGCCAAAGTGGGGCCGGATGCAGAGGAAGGCCTCGCACACGACGATAAATGCCGAGATGTTGAGGATGAAGTTCGGCGCCAGATCGTGGATATCCAGGCCGTAGTAAAACATGAGCCCCCGGACAAATGGGTGGAGTGGAAAGCCCAGTCCGCGGAGGAAGTTGGGAAGGAAGACGACCCTCTCATGGGGCCCAGGGGTAGGGATGAGCTGCCCCTTGTCGGGCAACCGATGCGCGATATCGCCGGAAAGGTATCCGGCGCTGCGCAGCTTGGTGATGTGCTCCTCCTTAACGGTGGAGGCCAACCATTTGCCTCCTGCTCTGGACATATTCGGAGAAGGTCGGGGCGAGATGCGCGAGCTTGGGCGTTGGAGCTTGAGTGCGCGGAGATGGATAAGCAAAGGAGGAAGAAGGCGTAGGTGAGAAGGTAAATCCTTATCCCTTATATATAGGCGGACGAAAACTATGCGTCCCCCACCGGCCTGGTAAAACTCGCTTATCTCCCAAGCACCACTATCAATGGCACGGTTGGGTTACCCACGTCCGTATTGATGAGAATCCCGGAATAAGGGAACACGATCTCTGCTTCGACAAGACGTGCCCAGGAAACCGCTTCGCTAAACGTGCTGAGGTGGTATAGTAAAAACGATTCAAACAAAGGCTTGGTAGCGGTGTGATGTCACACCGCATAATACGTCAGCAGATTGGACTGGTGTACATTTTATTCTCTCTACGGTGGAATGTGGAATTTATTTTGCAGAGCCGGACACTATCTTGGTGTTCATGATCTTCTCTGGATTATTCAAGGGAGGAACCCGCCTTGCAATGCCGAACATTGTGCGCGCCGGACTTATCTTCATTGAAGCCCGGTTCAAGGGCTACTGAGGGAGTCCTGGACTAGGGGGTGTCCGGACAGCCGGACTATCATCGTCCGCCGGACTCCAAGACTACGAAGATACAAGATTGAAGACTCCGTCCCGTGTCCGGATGGGACTCTCCTTGGCGTGGAAGGCAAGCTTGGCGATACGGATATGTAGATCTCCTACCATTGTAACCGACTCTCTGTAACCCTAGCCTCCTCCGGTGTCTATATAAACCGAGGGGCTTTAGTCCGTAGGACACAACATACATTACAACGATCATACCATAGGCTAGCTTTAGGGTTTAGCCTCCTTGATCTCGTGGTAGATCCACTCTTGTACTACCCATATCATCAATACTAATCAAGCAGGACGTAGGGTTTTACCTCCATCGAGAGGGCCCGAACCTGGGTAAAACGTCGTGTCCCTCGTCTCCTGTTACCATCCGCCTAGACGCACAGTTCGGGACCCCCTACCCGAGATCCGCCGGTTTTGACACCGACAAGGGCCTCGTATTCGGATGCATTGTTGGAGTCCATGTACATTATCTGAAGTACGTATTGGACTGTGTCCCCAGTTGGGGACGTCAATACGACGCCAGCCCCCAAGCCGGCCAACATTTTGGAGCCGTCGAAGTGCACAATCCAATTGGAGTATGCGCCGTACTCTTTAGGGAGTTCGGCTTCAATCCATTCAGGGACAAAGTCAGCCAAGACTTGCGACTTTATAGCTCGCCTAGGTTTGTAAGTTATATCAAATGGTAAGTGCTCAATGGCCCATTTTGCAATCCTGCCCGTCGCGTCGCGGTTGATTATAATGTCGTTGAGGGGCACTTCGGAGGCCACTGTTATCGAACACTCTTGAAAGTAGTGTCGGAGCTTCCGGGATGCCATGAACACCGCATACGCTATCTTTTGATAGTGCGGGTAACGGGACTTGCAGGGACTTAAGACAGTGGATACGTAGTACACTGGTTTTTGAAGAGGGAATTTATGCCCTTCTTTTTCTTGTTCGACGACGAGTACCGCGCTTACAACTTGATGTGTTGCCGTGTTGTATAGCAACATTGGTTCGCCCAGGTTAGGCGCAGCCAGAACCGGATTTTTGCCAATATGGATTTTATTTCTTTGAGTCCGGCAGTGGCAACATCCGTCCACTCGAAGTGTTCGGTGCGCCTGAGGAGGCGATAGAGGGGCAATGCCTTTTCTCCCAAACGGGAGATAAAGCGGCTTAGAACCACCACGCATCCGGTCAATTTTTGTATTTGTTTGAGGTCTTTTGGAATATCCAGCTGTGACAGAGCTTGGATCTTGGCTGGGTTTGCTTCAATTCCTCTACCGGATACAATGAAGCCCAGGAGCTTTCCGGCTGGTACGCCGAAAACGCATTTTTCCAGATTCAGCTTAATGTCATATGCTCGGAGGTTGTCAAATGTGAGCCTCAAATCGTCTACTAGAGTCTCGACGTGTTTGGTTTTGACGACTACGTCGTCTACGTATGCCTCTACTGTTTTGCCGATCTGGGTAGCCAGACATGTCTGAATCATGCGCTGATATGTTGCGCCGGCGTTTTTGAGTCCGAAGGGCATCGTGTTGAAGCAGAATGGTCCATATGGAGTAATGAATGTCGTTGCGGCTTTGTCTGCTTCTGCCATCTTGATTTGATGGTAGCCGGAGTATGTGTCAAGGAAGCACAATGAATCATGCCCTGCAGTAGCATCAATTATTTGGTCGATGCGGGGAAGGGGGAAGGGATCCTTTGGGCAGCCCTTGTTGAGGTCTTTAAAATCGACGCATAGGCGCCAGGATTTGTCCTTCTTTGGTAACATTACCAAGTTTGCATGTTTGATATCTCTGATGAATCCGTCTTCCAGTAGTTTGGCTAGCTCTTCTCCCATTGCATGTCTTTTGGGTTTGCAAAATCGCCGAAGAGCCTGTTTGACTGGCTTGAATCCTTTTAGGATGTTTAGGCTGTGTTATGCCAATCTACGTGGGATTCCTGGCATATCTGAAGGGTGCCAGGAAAAGATGTCCCAATTTTCCTGAAGGAATTCTCGCAGTGCGGCATCTACATCAGGGTTCAACTGTGCCCCGATGGAGGCCGTCTTTCTTGGGTCCATTGGATGGACCTGGAATTTGACTATTTCATCCGCTGGTTTAAAGGAGGTGGACTTGGATCTCTTATCAAGTATCACATCATTCCTATTCACTGTAGAGCGCAGCGCAGTGAGTTCTTCTGCCGCTAGGGCTTCGGATAGTGCCTCCAGGGCTAATGCGGTTGTCTTGTTTTCGGCGCGGAGTGCTATGTCCGGATCACTAGCAAGAGTGATTATTCCGCCGGGCCCAGGCATCTGAAGCTTCATGTACCCGTAATGGGGTATGGCTTGAAAAATTATGAATGCCTCTCGTCCTAATATAGTGTGATATCCGCTGCTGAACGGGGCCACTTGGAACGTGACCTCTTCGGACCTGTAATTGTCCGACGAGCCGAACACCACATCAAGTGTGATTTTTCCTGTGCAGCGCGCTTCCCGGCTAGGGATTATTCCTCTAAAGGTTGTGCTGCTTCGCTCAATGCGGCTCCAGTCTATTTCCATTTTTTGAAGAGTTTTCTCGTAGATGAGGTTTAGTCCGCTGCCGTCATCCATGAGTACCTTGGTAAGACGAAAGCCGTCCACTATTGGACTGAGGACCAATGCGGTTGGTGCTCGGGCTGTTCGAAATTTAGGTTCGTCGCTGGCGTTGAAGGTGATGGCCGTGTCGCTCCATGGATTTGTTGTTGCTACTTGGTAGACTTCGGCGAGGCTGCGGATTGTTCGTTTTCGCATATTATTTGATGCGAAAGTCTCGAAGACTGTTGACACCGTACTGGTACACGCCACTCCCTTTGCCTTTGCCTGTCTCTTTACCATAGTAACAATCCATCTTCGAAGGACTACGCGGTAGACATGGTTTAATCTCAGTAACATCTCCAGAGCGCGCCATGCCAGTGGTGACCATGAGTGCAGCCAGCCAAAACGGTGGTATAGCCACTCTTCTCGCCGGTAGCGCTGCTCCGACCATCCCTGACCTCGCCATTAATGTCCTACAGCTCCGCATAGTCGGCGATGTTCGCCTGGACCCCGCTCCCCCTCCGTTTGCTTCTCCGACGAGCCGTGCCAAAGGTCGACAGTGTGCGCCCGTGGCCATCATCTTCTTCCTCTCTTCTGTTTTCTTCCCCCTCTCGTCCGTGAATGCCCCTTGTCTCCGTGAGCCTCTGGCGCTCGTCATGACCCCCCTCGTCACTTTCCCACTGCCCCCGTGAGCCCTGGCCGTGACTGCCGACAACTGCGCCGTCGCCGATGCGTGGACACGTCGCCCGCCGCGTGCCACTTCCTCCCCTCCTCGCTCGAGCTCCCCCGCGGCTATAAGTAGCTCTCCGGAGACCCCCTCGTAGTCCCCAAGCCTCCCTAGCCTCATACCCCAAGCTCCTGAGGCTCTCTCGGCTCTCCTCATCGCCATGGCCGCCGCCTCGGGCGCTGCTTGATTCCAGCGCTGCCTCGCTCCCCTCGCTGTTCTTCTACCAGCACCGCATCCCCCATACTGTGGCGAGTCTCCTCGTTGCCTCAGCCTCTCAGTTCCCCCACCATAGATCCATCCTCGCCGGAGGCCGAGTCTCCTCTCCGTAGTGGCCCCTGCTGCACCCTCCCCAGTGCTCGTCGTCGGCAACGGAGACTACCCCGGTGTGCGCCTCCTCCTCCTAATCCCGTGGGTATGTTGCCCGTCGCCTGCCATGGCCAGACGCGCTGGCGAGCGCCATTGGGGGGGGGGGCATCTCCTCTCGGACCAGCGCGCATCGAGCAAAGAAGAAGGAGCCAGCCAGGTGGGCGTTGACCTGGCCAGGCGGGCCTAGCGGCCACGCCTGGCAGCGACCCAGACGCTGGCCCCGCCTCTGCCCTTTGACCCGGTCGTCGCCACGTCAGATTAGTGGAAGCGCCCCGCCGCAAGTCGTTTCCCATGATCAAAGACGTATTTCAGGAAATGCGCGATCAGTTTTTCCTCCAGGGTCCTGTTTGCTGAAATATTTTCACCGATAGGTCCCTGAACTTCAACCCTTTGTATCTCAACAACTGTAACTCCGATTGAGGTAAATCCAACGCCCATGTTTTCGTTTCGTCAAGCCCGTTCTGATGAGATCATTTTCACTATGGTTTGACATATTAAAAATGACCATTTTGCCCTTGTCCGTAAACAGCCCCCTCCGAGAGAGAATTGTTTCCGGCAAATTTTTTTCGTGGTAGTTTCTCACTTCTTCCTGGAGTATTTGTCGACCCCCAGGCAAGAAAACCTCTTATCATGAGCCCTGAACTTGCATGTTGACTTTGCTTGCACCTTGTGTGTGTAGTTGCAGTTGTTTCTTATCGTTTTCGTCTGCCGTTATTTCATTATGCTTATCATGCTTGTGTCTTCATGATATATTTTGCCGTGATAATTATAATGTTGTTATTGATGATACCATGTCACTACTCTGATTTATTTTCATGTCATCGTTATAAAATGCTATGATGATGGTAATGCACCGTGGATATGTTAGTACTTGGTATTGTCATGTTCTTTATGCTGTAAGCGTTCACTTGAGAAGTTCGATATGTTATTAAAGCATTGATGTATGCTCATTGTTGCATTCATGTTAAAATGATGTTATGATGATTGATGATGGAGAACATAATAATATGACTTAATAATAAAACCCCTCCGTCATCGATGGGATCGAGTCATAGTGCCGCCAAACCAAACTTTTTCCAAGTGCAACCACATTTGCCGGTATGGGACGACCTTAATACGGTCTATTGTCGTGCCTCTGGTCGGAGCCTCCAACTAGGGAAGGTTATGAGCGTGCGCTACCCTGATCAGGTAGGCGGACATAAGCCTTGTGAGCCCGTTGTTAAGTTGAGTTTTGGTACCAGGTCCTAGTGTGGATCGTGGCCACGACGGTGGTCGAGGTGTCTGGAGGTAGACACGGGGCCACCCAGGACTAGCCCAGAGGGGAGTGAATCGGACTGGCCGGGAGATTGTCATGACAGTAGATCGGTTTCGTCGGAATGTCATTGGTCCACCCAAATGGGAGTGCGAGGCCATGGGTTCCGTAGTGTGAGTACAGTGTACTAACCTCTGCAGAGTGTATTTAAACTATCGATAGCAGCGTCCTCGGTCATGGGCAGAAGTTCGTAGTAGGGTACACTATCGGGTCTTGGTCGAAATGGAGGATAAACCTGAAATAATTAAGCTAATTAATGTGGTTGTGATCGCCGTAAGGATCACAGGCCAGATGTGGTCGGGTTGTGATCGCCATAAGGATCACGGGCCAGTTGTTGGTCGGGTTGTGATCGCCGTAAGGATCATGGGCCATTTAGTGGTCGGGTTGTGATCACCGTAAGGATCACGAGTTTGTCTCTGTTGGTGATAAGGAAATGAGGTGATGACCATTGGTAAGAGAGTCTGAGGGACTCATTGCACAAGTTTGGCGGCATTACATGAGTAATATGTTTGCATTTAAAGATCCATGGTAGAACATGAGATGGTTGCATACAGTTAACATGCTATGTCCGCATTTGATATGATTGGTAGTAAATTTTCAGCATAGTTTCATGATGCCATGCCATGCTTTGATTGATACGATTGGGATGATATGCTATGTTTTGTTGTTTCCATGTTAGAAATAAACTTGCTATGCCATATGTTGCCATGCTAGTGGATGCCATGATGTTAGTCTGATTTATGCCTTTGGTTGATATCATGCCATGCTTAGTTTCTGATATGAGATAGGTTGTTGTAGACGCTTGGTTCTTGCTTTGTCTTTTGCTTGTTTGGATGCTATGTATTTGGTTGTGTTGCAAGTACATTCAATGTACTGACCTGGCGTGTCATGCCAGTTTTGTAGGTCATTCACTTGTTCCGTCGTGCTAGGCCGTAATCTTGCCAGTCCTGTGAGTTATGGAGCCCAGCCAGAGTAATATGCTGCCAAGACTTCCGCCGCCATTTTAATGGACTTCCGCTGCCATGTAAATAGCCTTAGGTCTATGCCAGAAAATTATATTCATCACTGATGTAATTATATACACATGTATTTGATGAATATTCTTGTACCAGGAATGCTGTATCATGGACCTGTCGTGCGTCAAGTGTTATCCTGGGCTGACGTGCGAAGGCCCCTGCTCTATGCGGATCGGGGTGCAACAAAATTTGGCATGACTTTGCCTAAAAATAGGACAAAAAAGAATGCATAGTGCCAAATTCTCGCTGAAACAGAAATGAATCACCATTCCAGCAAAATATTGGCAACTATTGCATTTCAAATACCGGTACCTGCAAACACAAATATATATGCAACATCACAAACATATGCAACACCACAAACATACGTAGATCTAACTAGGCCATAAAAAGTGCATGTGCACGTTGTTGGAGCGAGAAAAAAGTAGATCTACAACATAAAGAAAGCTTTCCCCTTACTTACCTATCAAAAAAAGGTAATTTAACCACTTAATTTGGGTGAATCTATGGTGCAAATGAGGTGAGGAGGAGGAGGCAGCCGAGACAAGCTTGGAGGAGGAGGTGGAGAGAATGAAGTGGGGAAAGTGAGTGTGTCAGGTGGCTGTCCAAAATATCTAGCTAGTCTCAGGTTACTAAGGGCGCACCACCTAAAAATACGCCATTAGTAACCCTGGTTACTAATGGCGCACCTGTTACGTGGTGCGCCATTACTAGTTTGGCAAAAAAATTGTTAGTAGTGGCGCACCGTGGATGTGGTGCGCCATTACTAGTTTGAACTAGTAATGGCGCACTATGCTCTTGAGCTCCATTACTAGTTTTGAAAAAAAAGTAAAAAAAAATTGTTAGTAGTGGCGCACAGAGTGTGTGGTGCGCCATTACTAGTTAAAACTAGTAATGGCGCACTGTGCCCTGGTGCGCCATTACTAATTTTGGAAAAAAAATTGTTAGTAGTGGCGCACTGTGGGTGTGGTCCACCATTAGTGATATCGACACTAATGGCGCACCTGCACATGTTGTGCCACTGCTATATTGCAGTGGCGCACCACATATGCGGTGCGCCATTAATGTCCATATTATCTATAGCCCTTTTCCTAGTAGTGCCATGAGGCCGCCGCGAGGCTAGTTCTAGCAGCAGCGCATTATCACGAAGAGCGCTACTGCTACGGGTCATAGTAGCAGCGCATTTCACCAATAAGCGCTACTGCTAAGTTTACTACAAAAATTTAGTCCCACCTCGCTCCGTGAAGAGAGTTTCTACCACCTTAAATATGTTACTTCTCAAACTTTGACAAGCACTTGGTCTTCATTGAACTCTATGTGTAAAATTTGTGGCTGCAATATGAGTCGTCACCGGTTCTTAAACCGGTGAGGACTCATATTGACAAATCAGATTGTACACAAAAAGATCATTGATTATCAATGTATTTTCGAAGTCTATTTTTACATGCTGACACATAGAAGTAGCACTTTCTTTGCGAAAGGCGCTACTGCTAGGTAGTTTAGCAGTAGCGCCTTTCTATATAGCGCGCTACTGCTAAGCCATTCCATCTCCCACCCCCACTCTCCTCTATCCGATCCACTTACACTCACACACTCACTGGATCTGCCCCTCAACCCCCCGTGCCAGTCCTCCCCCGTCGCCCCTCCTCCCTCTACGCCGCCGTCACCTCCTCCTCCTTGCCGGACTCGATACCGGCCTCCTCCTCCATCCTTCCCCCACTCGCTGCAGGCCGGCCCCTCCTTGCTCCGCCTTCCTCCTCTGTCCTCCCTCCACTCGCCGCCGGCCGGCCCCTCCTCG
>NC_057801.1:221241997-221260875 GCF_018294505.1 Triticum aestivum | reverse complement strand
GAGTCGCCCCTCCTTCTCCCTCCTCCCTGCTACATTTTGATTTAGTAGGCTAGTTCATATGCAACATTTTGATTTAGTTGATATGATTTAGTTGATTTAGTAGGCTAGTTGATTTAGTTGATTTAGAACATTTTGATTTAGTTGATTTAGTAGGCTAGTTGATTTAGTTGATTTAGTATGCACCATTTTATTGTTATTTTTTCTGTACATGGATAGGTAGATGCTTTTGTTTTTCTGTAATAAGTTATTTTTTGGAATGTAGGTGGTACCTTGTCATCTAATATGTTACTAGATATTAGGGTTATAATTGTCCATCAAATTGCTTCTCGCGGATGAACCAAAAATATCACATGCTACTGTTTTTCTTTCCTGTGAAGTGGATCGTTAATCCTTTGCTCATATTGCTTTAGGAAAAATGGCGCCACCACCACCACCACCACTATGTCGACTATGCAAGTCAAGGTGCGCTAGCAGCCTTGCAACTGGCAAGCTTTTCGGCATCTACTTCCGGTCGAGTTTTCGTCATGCGGCGGTAAGAAATTAGATGAAATGTAACAACTATTTTATTTTTAGTGTTGGCATTACTACATTGTGTCATTTTGCTTTTTTACACAGATCGTCCCATCCAATGTGAGGTTGAAATTCAACAAGCTGACAGGAGACACTATGACATTTGAGGCTCCTGGGGGGCGTACACTATAGAGGTCAAGAAAGGATGCAAGATGTCGCAGATTGGAGGAGAAGGATGGGACCGTTTCCTTGCCCGCATGCGTCTTACTTGTGGTGAGTTGATTAGCTTCTCCTTCAGAGCAGAAAGACCCAAGCTGGCTGTCATTTATCTCAACCTGGTGGAAGATGATGAAGCTGACGAAGATGATGAAGATAATGAGGACCCACTCGATGAAGATGATGAGAACCCACTTCATGAAGCCATCGTAGCTCAAAGAATGAGGCTGAGCGAGGAGGAGGTGTGCAACCTATGGGACATAATTCTGCCATGTGATGACTTTGTTGGGGTGCCATTCATGACCCGCCTGACAAGTACCATGGTCGATCGGCATGAAATGGTATGTTACACTGATTGTAGTAATTTGATGATATATATATGGTTTATTGTTACACTTGCAAATGCAAATTATCCGATGATATGCTTAGTGAATCCGATGATATGCTTAGTGTAGAGTCCAATGATATGCTTTGTGGAATCTAGTCGATGATATGCTTTAGTGTAGAGTCTGATCACATGCTTATTAGTGTAGAGTCCAAGGAATTATTCCCTCCGTCCGAAAATACTTGTCATCAGAATGGACAAAAAAGGGTGTATCTAGAACTAAAATACATCTAGATACATCCCTTTTTATTCATTTTGATGACAAGTATTTCTGGACGGAGGGAGTATTAATAGTGTAGATAATCATATATAATTATTAGTAGAATTCATGATTAATTAGTAGAATCCATATATACTTATTATGTGCGAGGCTATTTATTAATTGATATGTTTTTCTTATTCAGAAATTGCCAAAGAACCTATCTGTGAGTTATGGTATCAAGCCTGATGAAGAAGGCTCAACTGGACTACGCCTTACCGCAAGGGGCTCTGTCACCAACTGTACTTACCACATGGACACAGACAGTCGCACACACTTAAACTCGGTTGGGTGGAAGAGATTCCTCGTTGGCAAGAATCTTCGTGTTGGACAGGCCATCCTAATTACTATCAGGAACACCCACCGCCCAGGCTTGAGGATGATGATTGTCGTCGATATCATCTAGAACTACATATGTGTGTGTGGCTATATCATCTAGAACTACATATGATGATCGTCGTCGATATCATCTGGAACTACATATGATGATCGTCGTCGATATCACCTAGTACTGCTTGAGGATGCATGTTGAGTATATATGAAATTGTTATCTAGTACTCCCTCCGTTCCAAATTACTAGTCGTGGTTTTAGTTTTCAACTAAAACCACGATGAGTAATTTGGAACTGGGGGAGTACTACCTAGTACCTATAATGCTTTATGAAATTGATATCTAGTAGTACCTAGTATCTAAAAATTGCAGTTTATTGAAGCTGAAACGGGGTAGGACACCGGCGGGAAATGATGAAAGATATAGCAGTAGGGCGGGGCTAGGAAATCGCTACAGCTAGCGCCTTACTGGTAGTGCGGCTGCCCGTGCTGCTGATGGCCTGAAAACCCGCGCTAGTACTAGGGTTTTCCCTAGTAGTGAGGGTGACCTTCAGGATACAAAGGTTCCTGAGTCATTCTACCAGTTCTAGTATCCACTCTAGCAGCAAAATCATGTTTATTATTTAATTCATCGAGAAAATCACTTTGTGCTTTAAGTACTTGTTCTACTTGAGTGGTAACCATAGAAGCATATTTGCTAATGAGTTTAAGTTCACCTTTAACTCTAGCCATATAGTCACTCAAGCGTCCTATCTTGAAAGCATTATTCTTTAATTCTCTACCAACATAAGCATT
Source organism: Triticum aestivum (assembly GCF_018294505.1). Taxonomy (NCBI): domain Eukaryota; kingdom Viridiplantae; phylum Streptophyta; class Magnoliopsida; order Poales; family Poaceae; genus Triticum; species Triticum aestivum. The sequence continues at coordinate 221,258,381 of NC_057801.1, read as the reverse complement.
AAAACTTTCTTGTCTAGCCATGAAGTCATCAAATTTGTCTAAGCATTGGCTATGAAATTTAGAAGACGGGATTTCAACTTATCATATCTATAGAGAGAATTTACCTTTACTACCTGTGTCAGGTTATCAACATAATGTATTTCTTCAACAGGCAGTATATTAAGACCATGTATTTCTTCAATAGGAGGTAAATTCTTAACATCTTCAGCTTTAATACCTTTTTATTTCATAGATTTCTTTGCCTCTTGCATATCTTCAGGACTGAGAAATAGAGCGCCCCTCTTCTTCGGAGTATGTTTAAGAATAGGCTCAGGAGTTGGCTCAATTGGCTCAGGAAGAGTCCAATTATTTTCATTAGTCAACATATTATTCAATAACAATTCTGCTTGGTCGAATGTTCTTTCCCTGAAAACACAACCAGCACAACTATCCAAGTGTTCCTTGGAAGCATCGGTTAGTCCATTACAAAAGATATCAAGTATTTCATTTTTCTTAAGAGGATGATCAGGCAAAGCATTAATTAATCGGAGAAGCCTCCCCCAAGCTTTTTGGAGACTCTCTTCTTTGATTTGCACAAAATTATATATTTCCCGCAAGGCAGCTTGTTTCTTATGAGCAGGGAAATATTTAGCAGAGAAGTAATAAATCATATCCTGGGGACTACGCACACAACCAGGATCAAGAGAATTAAACCAAGTTTTAGCATCACCCTTTAATGAGAATGGAAATATCTTAAGGATATAATAGTAGCGAGATTCTCATCATTAGTAAACAGGGTGGCTATATCATTCAACTTGGTAAGATGTGCCACAACAATTTCAGATTCATAGCCATAAAAGGATCAGATTCAACCAAAGTAATTATTTCAGGATCAACAGAGAATTCATAATCCTTATCAGTAACACAGACAGGTGAAGTAGAAAAAGCGGGGTCATGTTTCATTCTAGCATTAAGAGAATGCGGCTTCCATTTAGCTAATAACTTCTTAAGATCATATCTATCATTGCAAGCAAAAAAAGCTCTAGCAGCTTCTTCATCCATAACATAACCCTCAGGAATAGCAGGCAATTCATAATTAGGGGGAGAACCTTCATCACCACTATCATGAATAATTTCATCTTCAATAATTTCATTCTCTCTAACCCTAGCAAGTTGTTCATCAACATATTCACTTAATGGCACAGTAGTATCAAGCATAGAAGTAGTTTCATCATAAGTATCATGCATAGCAGAAGTGGCATCATCAATAACATGCGACATATCAGAATTCATAGCAGTAGCAGGTTTAGGTGTCGCAATCTTACTCATAACAGAAGGAGAATCTAGTGCAGAGCTAGATGGTAGTTCCTTACCTCCCCTTGTAGTTGAGAGGAAAATCTTAGTTCTTGCGTCTTTCAAGTTCTTCATAGTGATCAGCAGATATAAATCCCAAGTGACTCAAAGAATCGAGCTATGCTCCCCGGCAACAACGCTAGAAATTAGTCTTGATAACCCACAAGTATAGGGGATCGCAACATCTTTCGAGGGTAGAGTATTCAACCCAAATTTATTTATTCGACACAAGGGAAGCCAGAGAATATTCTTCAATATTAGCAGTTGAGTTGTCAATTCTACCACACCTAGATAACTTAGTATCTGCAGCAAAGTATTTAGTAGCAAATTGGTATGATAGTAATGGTAACAGTGGCAAAAGTAACGATAGCAGTTTTGTAGTGATTGTAACAGTAGCAACAGAAAAGTAAATAAGCGAAGCACAATATGTGAAAAGCTCGTAGGCATTGGATCAGTGATGGATAATTATGTTGGATGCTATTCCTCGTGTAATAGCTATAACATAGGGTGACACAGAACTAGCTCCAGTTCATCAATGTAATGTAGGCATGTATTCCGAGTATAGTCATACGTGCTTATGGAAAAGAACTTGCATGACATCTTTTGTCCTACCCTCCCGTGGCAGCGGGGTCCTAATGGAAGCTAAGGTATATTAAGGCCTCCTTTTAATAGAGTACCGGACCAAAGCATTAGCACTTAGTGAATACATGAACTCCTCAAACTACGGTGATCACCGAGAAGTATCCCGATTATTGTCACTTCGGGGTTGTCGGATCATAACACATAATAGGTGACTATAGACTTGCAAGATAGGATCAAGAACTCACATATATTCATGAAAACATAATATGGTCAGATTTGAAATCATGGCACTCGGGCCCTAGTGACTAGCATTAAGCATAGCAAAGACATAGCAACATCAATCTCAGAACATAGTGGATACTAGGGATCAAACCCTAACAAAACTATCTTGATTACATGGTAAATCTCATCCAACCCATCCCCGTCCAGCAAGCCTACGACGGAATTACTCATGCACGATGGTGAGCATCATGAAATTGGTGATGGAGGATGATTAATGATGACGACGGTGACGAATCCCATTCTCCGGAGCCCCGAACGGACTCCAGATTAGCCCTCCTGAGAGAGCTAGGGCTTGGCGGCGGCTCCGTATCGTAAAACGCGATGAAACTTTATTCTCTGATTTTTTTTCTCCGCGAAACAGAATATATAGGGTTGGAGTTGAGGTCGGTGGAGTACCAGGGGGCCCACTAGACAGGGGGCGCGCCCAGGGGGAGGTGGCGTGCCCCCACCCTCGTGGATAGGGTGTGGGCCCCCTGGCCTTGATTGTTTTGCCAGTATTTTTATATTTTCCAAAAGTTATCTCCGTGGATTTTCAGGTCATTCCAAGAACTTCTGTTTTCTACACGATAAACAACACCATGGCAGTTCTGCTGAAAACAGCGTCAGTCCGGGTTAGTTTCATTCAAATCATGCAAGTTAGAGTCCAAAACAAGGGAAAAAGTGTTTGGAAAAGTAGATACGTTGGAGACGTATCATAGCGCAGGGGAAGCCTGGCGGTAGGGCCCTCCTCGCGCTACACGGAGCAGGGCACTGCCTGCAGGTAGGTTCCTCGCCGGGGAAGGTGCCGGCAAGCCATTCTTCCCGGTGGGGGGCCTGCGGTCGCCGAAGATGCCGCCAGCGTCCCCCTGGCCCATTGGTCTTGTCTTGGTTTCTTGTCTCCCCAACGGTGGTCAGGGGTGGCGCACAGCGGGGTCCTCGTCGGGCGACATGAAGCAAGGCTCCGGCCTGTGAAGGTCTCCACTCGTGACACTCTCATGTAATAATGAGTGGGGCTGTACACACCCCGGAGTCTCCTGAGTGCCGCCCTGGGGCCTCACGGGGGCTCCCGCCCACGTCCTACTGGAAGCACCATGCTCCGTGTTGGCCGTTGAGACTATCCCCATTGACTATGCCTAGCCAGTGGAAGCACTTAGCTCCGCACTGGTGAGAAGACTTGAAGACTAGCTAGGTGCGGATGCGGCCGTTTGCTTTTGCCTCTTTTTTGTAATTGCTCGACGACTTCTTGAAGTATTTTAACTTTCGTGTGCTTATATAAATGGGGGGAGTTTTCTCATTTTGTATCGCTCTCTTGCCTTCAGTTCTTGCGTTCTTTCTGGAGCTCGTTACTGTTGCCCTGCCCTCAAGCGCCTCGCGAGTGGGGGTTGGGTGCGGTGCATGTGCTGGTGTCGATCCCCCCTCCCCACCTAGGGGGCTCAAGGGTGCGGCCACCCCGCGCACCCACCTCGCCACGGACTGGCAGTTGGTTCCTCACGAGGCACTCTACGACAGGCCAGCAGGCCCCTCGGGAGGCATAGAACCTCGCGACAGTCTCGCATCAGGAGAAGGAGCACCGCTACGACAACAGGCCTCCCTCGAGACCCGCGAAACCGAAGATAAGTCATAAACAACTACCTCGCTCAGCGGCACGCAGCCCTGCGGGGCCCCGCTCCAGGCGCTACTTCAAAAGCGTTTCACAATCTCACACATCATAAGGGGCACCCCCTTTTCAAAATGCTCTCACAAGAATGCGTTCATGTTTTTTTCATACAGGTCAAAGCGAAAAGAAACACGGGCCTAGGTGGACGCGCCTTCTTCGTCACTCCCATCTGTGCTGTTTGCATCGTGGCTGCCATCCTCCTCGTCATCACCACCCGCGCCAGCTTCTTCAGTCGCGAGCACAGCCGTGTTGTCCTCAGGAGTCAGCTCCTTCACCAAGGCGTCCACATGGCCATCCACCCAGTTCACGAGCTTGTCTTGGGTGGCCGCAGGCATAGGGGCTAGCACGGTGCTGAAATCAAATGGGAATCGAGGTTCGGGAGGTTGCTGAAGATGCGCGAGAGTGCACGCCCGAGGAGGCCCCGGATCCTCTCCTCAACAAGCTGGCGAGCTTTCGTGGCCGGATCTTCCAGGTGGGTCATGATATCAGTGAAGAAGTTGAGATGGCTGGCACAGTCGCTCTCGTGCGGGTGAGGATCACTCTCGTCACAAATAGTACCCAAGGCATTGTTGGCTTTGACGCGTAGGCCTTGAAGCATGGAGCCGTGCTCACGTTCCAATGTCAAGCAGCGACTCTTTTCACTCGAAGCCTTCATCAGGAGGGAGGCGGTGTCTTCGACTTGCTTCTGGACAGAGGATATCTCGGCAAGGGCAAAATTCAAGGCAGATTCGGAGGAAGTCAGGGCTCCTCGGGCAGCACTCTCATGCTGCTCCATAGACTGCAGCTTAGTCTACAGGGCAGAGGTCCGGCCCTCAAGCTCGGCCTCGAGCAGCTCCAGATCCAGGCGGTGCCTCTCAGCCAACTCAGTACATGCCTTCGCCAACCTCTCCTCCACCTCCAGCTGGACACAAGCCTCTCGGGCAGCGACAACGTCCTCAGCCGCGGCAACCAGGCACTCCCTCACCTCCAGCCTCTCCGACGCCATGCTGTGCTCCACGGCCTCCAACGTCAAGTCTTCGTGGCGCCTCAGGAGCTCCGCCTCGGCAAAGGCCGCCTCTCCAGGCGAAGAGGCCAGAAGGGCGCGGTGCTCCTCAACTTAGCGCTGAAGGGCCACATTTGAACATAGAAGCTCTCACTCCCGCTCCTCGGCTGCATCGCGATGGCGGTTGGCTGCCTCGGCCTCTTCCATGGTGTGGGCGCAAGCCTCGCAATCAGTCATGAGCGAGGCCGCCACTGTCGGATATTGGGTTCCGGCAAAACCCTTAAGGTTCGAACTCTAGGGTGCGCACGAAGATCTTCTCCCTACCGAAACACGCCCAAAACCTCGCCGCGATTCTAAGCTAGGACGATGAACAACACAAGAGACACGAGGTTCATACTGGTTCGGGCCACCATTGTGGTGTAATACCCTAATCTAGTGTGTGGTGTGGTGGATTGCCTCTTGGGCTGATGATGAACAGTACAGAGGAAGAACAGCCTCGCGAGGGGTGTTCTTGTGGTGGTGGTATGCGTATGAACTTGACTTCCCCTTCTACTGTCGTTGCTAGCCCTATGTATAGAGGCCCTGGTCCTCTTCCCAAATATTGAGCGGGAAAGGAGCCAACAACGGCCATTTTGAAAGGGGACAACTAGTACAAGCAATCCTGACTAAAGGTGGTCTTCCACTGCCAAAGGCACTAGTGATGATGCCGTCTTGGGCTCCACGGTGACCTCCGTCCTGCTGGTCTTAGTCTCATTGCACCGATATGGAAACCTTTGCTTGATGCCTCGGTACTCCGCGCCTGCGCTTGCCCCCTTTGCACCAAAGAGTAAACGAGGACACTGCGCAGGCTGGTGCCCGCCTAGTCTTGATCGTCATGGATTGCGTCATGAGCACCTCGCAAGGTACCCCTTGCCTTGATCTCTTCGCCTCCTCGCGAGCCTGCCTGGTGAGGCCGCCCCGGAGGAGGCCTTGCGTCGTCCGCCCACCGAGGCTTTGCCCCTCGCGAGGGACTTTGAGCTTGGGACGATGAAGACGGGCCATACTGGGCCACTGCTGAGCCACACTGCAGGCCACAGAAAGGCAAGTCTGGGGACCCCCGTTCCCAAAACGCTGACAGTAGCCCCCGGGCCCAAGGCGCGCTCAGACTTGGCTTAGCAGCGAAGCCAAAGGGCAAGTATGGTGTGCCGCGGGCCCCAATAGCCTGCGGCCTTGGTCGACGCGTGGCAGTTGATTGGACGTGGGCGTCTCTGCTTCCCCATGCTGCCTCGACAACTGCTCGACTGACAAACGGCTGGCCTGGGTAAGGCTTGCCTTCATTGCTCTCCTTCGCCTTGCTCTAGATCCCCTTCCTTGCACTCTTGCTTCCGAAATTTCCAGATCCGCTCTATCCTTCCCCTTTCAGAGAGCAATGGCGCCCCACAAGGCCGCGGTCGAGGCCCTGCCAGCCTGGTACTCGCCGGCCCAGGATGCCCCCAACATGACGGAGAAGAATCTCGTCACTACGCGCCTGATGAAGACGGCGGAGGGCAGTGAGATGGGGGAGACCGAACTCCGGTCTGGTTCCGCCGAGCCAGAGGCTAAGGAGAGAACCTTCTACCCCTTCTTCATGAACACCGTCATGGCTGAGGCTGAAGCTCGCACCCTTTCTTCTGCGGCGCTGATGCGTATCTTTAGCCACGTCTACCTTCGCGACCTTGGTGCCAACCTCAACGAGCTGCTGGAGCCCGTGGACGCCGATCGCTTCGCCGCTGTAGCTGAAGCCGTGAAGGTCCAGGTGGAAGGCCTGCTGGCGAAGTTCCTCGTCTTTGCCACTGCGCCCAGGGTAGGTGCTGCTGACTCTGTGGCCTTGAGACGTGGAGCTGATGGAGGTAACATCACCACGGTGGCGGGGATCCTGGCGAATGACGGCGTTGCCCAAGGGTGATCTTCTCATGGCTTCTTTCCTATTTTAACTCCTGCAATATGCACTCTGCCTCGTGGGGGCGTTTAAACTTGCGTTTGGTATCGTGAAGACAATTATGGTTTGTAATATTTGCTTCTGGATTTGCTTTGAGATTTTGCGGTTTCCTTCCTATTTACTTTGTGTTCTACGTCGGCAAGGCCCGGCCCCGCGCATACCTCAACCGCCGTTAACCCGACTGGATCACCAGGACGGGACCAAGGAGTGATGGGCTACGTGACAAGTTAGGCTCCTGAGTCGCGATGCTCAGGAGTTCCCCTTGATGCGCAAGCAGCAAATAGGGAGGGAGTGTAGGGGTGGATATGGCGTTCTACGTCGGCAGCGCCCGGCCCCGCGCATATCTCAACCACCATTAGCCTTGCGAAACTAAGGAGTGAGGGGCTATGTGACCAGTAAGGCTCCTGAGTCGCGATGCTCAGGAGGCCCCCTTGACACTCAAACGGTCACCATACCTTGGCTCCGCAAGGGGAGGGGCGCGCGATGACCAGGTCTGAGGGACCTAGCTGGGTGGCGTGCGCTCGGGCATGAATCGGGCGCAGCCTCGTGTCCAGCCCCCTTGCATGACGCTCCCGAGGGCATGTGTTGCGATGAGGACAAACACTGAGCTCTGGGCTCCCTGAGGTTGATACGGCCGTGGGCCACCCTCAGTTGTTTATCACCAGTGCGGAGCATAGCGCTTCCATATGTATACGGGCATAGCCGGTCTTCGGCAGTGTCGTCATCCAGCGTGGAGCATGGTGCTTCCACTGGTACATGGGAGGGGGGCCCCCTCCGGGAGGAGCCCCCGAGGCGTGTACAACCCCACCCTGACACGTGGCTTGCATGGCAGGTCCAGACGAGGTGTATCTGGGCACCCGTGAGCTAGCGCGGGACTCACGAGGCCCTACCTCAAGTCGGGTTGCGCCTAGTCTTGAGCCTTGGACGACTATGTGTTCCTGTGAGATGGTTAGATACAAATGCTCTACGTCCTCAGGTCCCGGCCCTCGAGCGAGCTCAACTGCCACTGGTATGCCAGGTCGCGATGCCGTGGACAAGGCTGGGGGTGAGGGCTAGAGAGCCAGTAAGATCTCCTGAGTCGCGATGCTCAGGAGCCCCCCTTTTAACGCGCAAGCGATTTGAATGAGCTAGAGGAGGCCCGTGGTAGGCGGTAGGTGATACTCATGGGCAGGTCAAGCATCAAAGGCAAGTCAACTTAGATAAAAGTAGGAGGGAAACATGCCACTGGGTCCGGCCGAGCGGCTTGGGGATGATGCAGCCCGATGGGCACCCCCAGCAAGGTAAACTAAAGACATAAGCAAAAATGGATACATGCAGTAGGGACAGACCTGTGCGGCCTGGGAATGACGCAGCCCTGAGGGCTCTCCCAGCTGAAATGAGCTCGAAAGATGTCACGTGGTACCATTGTAGAGGGGGTGTTGGAGTAGTTGAAGGTGCGCAGTGAAGAGGCCGACCCTCACGAGCCACCGGAGCCCTGAGCCTCAATAGGCTCTGGGGGCCCAGGCGGTTCCTCGAGGACCATCTCCATCTCCGCGAGGACCGTGTGATGCCTGGCCTCCTGAGCCGCCAGAATGCTCCGTAGGTGGCGCTGGTGGGTAGCAGCCGCGTTCGGCAGGCTAAAAGGCATGTGAACATGGGTGTGCGGCGGACCCTCGCAATGTCCCACGCGCGAGGGCTAAAGGCGCTCCTGAGAAGTCGATGCAGACGCGCAGCCCGCCATCCTCGCCAGGATGGGGAGCTATGACGGGCAGGCGGCGATCGTCGCGCATGGCTCTTGCTTCCTGAAGCTCCTGAGTGGTCTTGGTGATGACCTCCTGAGGGTTGGGCTTTCCATGCCCCACACCTACTTAAGGGAAAAGTGCTGTGAAGCACGCCTCCAAGCGGTGCCCAAGTGCCTCCCTCATGATCTTGGCAAAGTCCGAGGCCCTCCATAAGAGAGCCCCCAAGCCCTGCCTGAGGAGGGCATTGGGTGCGCCTTCCTATGTGATGGAAGGAGGCACCCCTTGCACGGCCGCGGATCCTGATGCGACACCTCCTGAGATGCCCACCTCCTGAGGCCTTGAGCTGGGCGATGCCTTCTTCTTCTTGGGAACTGCCTCAGGAGGGTTCTCGCCCTTGATGTCTGGGTCCTCGATTGACGCAGCTTCAAAGGCACGCTCGAGGGAGCACACGACATCTTTCTCTTCGCAGGGGACCGTGATGATTCCACCGCTTCTAGGCGTCTTGAGGACATTGTAGCCATGGTGGGTCACTGCCATGAACTTGGCCAAGGCTGGATACCCGAGGATGGCATTATACGGGAGGCGAATGTGGGCGACGTTGAAGTCGATGAGCTCGGTGTGGTAGTTGTTGCGTTGCCCGAAAGTGACAGGGAGGTGGACCTGCCCTATCGGGGTGGTGGAGCCGCCAGTAACTCCTGAGAAAGGCTTGGTAGGCTGAAGTTGATCATATGGCACTTGAAGGTTGTTGAACATCTCGACGGACAGAATGTTGAGCCCTACGCCACCATCGATGAGGGTCCTGGTGACTTGCACATTGTTGATGACTAGGGAACAAAGCATTGGGAGGACGCCAGCTGTAGCCGTGCTACGTCTTGAGCTAGCGTTGGTTTTCCCCGAAGAGGAGGGGGTGATGCAGCACAGTAGCGTAAGTATTTCCCTCAGTTTTTGAGAACCAAGGTATCAATCCAGTAGGAGGTCACGCGCAAGTCCCTCGTACCTGCACAACACGATAGCAACTCGCAACCAACGCTTAGGGGTTGTCAATCCCTTCACGGTCACTTACGAGAGTGAGATCTGATAGAGATAATATTTTTGGTATTTTTGGTATAAAGATGCAAAGTAAAATGGTAAAGGCAAAACAAGTAAATAAAGTGATGTAGATTGATATGATGAGAATAGACCCGGGGGCCATAGGTTTCACTAGTGACTTATCTCAAGAGCATAGATATTCTACGGTGGGTGAACAAATTACTGTTGAGCAATTGTTAGAATTGAGCATAGTTATGAGTATATCTAGGCAGTGATCATGTATATAGGCGTCACGTCCGTGACAAGTAGATCGAAACGATTATGCATCTACTACTATTACTCCACTCATCGACCGCTATCCAGCATGCATCTAGAGTATTAAGTTAAAAATAGAGTAACGCTTTAAGCAAGACGACATGATGTAGAGGAATAAATTCATGCAATATGATAAATACCCCATATTGTTATCCTAGATGGCAACAATACAATACGTGCCTTGCAACTCTTTCTGTCACTGAGTAAGGACACTGCAAGAGTGAACCCAAAGGCATGCACTTCTCCCATTGCAAGAACTACCAATCTAGTTGGCCAAACCAAAGAGATAATTCGAAGAGACTTTCAGAGATAACTCAATCATACATAAAAGAATTCAGAGAAGAATCAAATATTTTCCATAGATAAGTTGGATCATAAACCCACAATTCATCGGTCTCAACAAACACACCACAAAAAGAAGATTACATCGAATAGATCTCCACGAGAGAGGGGGAGAACATTGTATTGAGATCCAAAAAGAGAGAAGAAACCATCTAGCTACTAGCTATGGATCCGAAGGTCTGAAGTAAACTACTCACACTTCATCGAAGGGGCTATGGTGATGATGTAGAAGCCCTCCGTGGTGGATGCCCCCTCCGGCGGAGCTCCAGAACAGGCCCCAAGATGGGATCTCGTGGATACAGGAAGTTGCGGCGGTGGAATTAGGTTTTTTGGCTCCTTCTCTGGTCTAATGGGGGTACGTAGGTATATATAGGAGGAAGGAGTACGTCAGTGGAGCTCCGAGGGGCCCACGAGGCAGGGGGTGCGCCCAGGGGGGAGGGGCGCGCCCTCCACCCTCGTGACCGCCTCGTGGCTTTCTTGACGGAGGGTCCAAGTCTCCTGGATCATATTTGATGAGAAAATCACGTTCCCGAAGGTTTGATTCCGTTTGAACTCCGTTTGATATTCTGTTTCCTCGAAATACTGAAATAGGCAAAAAACAACAATTCTGGGCTGGGCCTCCGGTTAATAGGTTAGTCCCAAAAATAATATAAAAGTGGAAAATAAAGCCCAATATAGTCCAAAACAGTAGATAAAGTAGCATGGAGCAATCAAAAATTATAGATACGTTGGAGACGTATCAGGCATCCCCAAGCTTAATTCCTGCTCGTCCTCGAGTAGGTAAATGATAAAAAGAGAATTTTTGATGCGGAGTGATACTTTGGCATTTCAATGTAAGTCTTCTTAATGATGGTATGAATATTCAGATCCGAAAGATTCAAGACAAAAGTTCATATTGACATAAAAAATAGTAATACTTCAAGCATACTAATCAAAGTAATTATGTCTTCTCAAAATAACATGGCCAAAGAAAGTTATCCCTACAAAATCAAATAGTCTGGTTATGCTCCATCTTCCCCACACAAAGTATTTAAATCATGCACAACCCTGATGACAAGCCAAGCAATTGTTTCATACTTTAACATTTTCAAAACTTTTTCAATCTTCACGCAATACATGAGCGTGGGCCATGGATATAGCACTATATGTGGAATAGAGTGGTGGTTGTGGAGAAGACAAAAAAGAGGGAAGATAGTCTCACATCAACTAGGCGTATCAACGGGCTTTGGAGATGCCCATCAATAGATATCAATGTGAGTGAGTAGGGATTGCCATGCAACGGATGCACTAGAGCTATAAGTATATGAAAGCTCAACAAAAGAAACTAAGTGGGTGTGCATCCAACTCGCTTGCTCACGAAGACCTAGGGCGTTTTGAGGAAGCCCATCATTGGAATATACAAGCCAAGTTCTATAATGAAAAATTCCCACTAGTATATGAATGTGACAACATAGGAGACTCCTATCATGAAGATCATGGTGCTACTTTGAAGCACAAGTGTGGTAAAAGGATAGTAGCATTGTCCCTTCTCTAATTTTCTCTCATTTTTTATTTTTTATTTTTTATTTGGGCCTTTTCTCTTTTTTTATGGCCTCTTTATTTTTCTTTTTTTCGCCCGGAGTCTCATCCCGACTTGTGGGGGAATCATAGCCTCCATCATCCTTTCCTTACTTGGGACTATGCTCTAATAATCATGATCATCACACTTTTATTTTTCTTACAACTCAACAATTACAACTCGATACTTAGAACATAATATGACTCTATACGAATGCCTCCGGCGGTGTACCGGGATATGCAATGATTCATGAGTGACATGTAAGAAAGAATTATGAAAGGTGGCTTTGCCACAAATACGATGTCAACTGCATGATCATGCTAAGCAATATGACAATGATGAAGCGTGTCATAATAAACGGAATGGTGGAAAGTTGCATGGCAATATATCTCGGAATGGCTATGGAAATGCCATAATAGGTAGGTATGGTGGCTGTTTTGAGGAAGGTTTATGGTGGGTCTATGATACCGGTGAATTGTGCGCGGTATTAGAGAGGCTAGCAATGGTGAAAGGATGGGAAAAAGTGCGTATAATCCATGGACTTAACATTAGTCATAAAGAACTCATATACTTATTGCAAAAATCTAGAAGTTATCAAAGCAAAGTATTACGCGCATGCTCCTAGGGGGATAGATTGGTAGGAAAATACCATTGCTCGTCCCCGACCACCACTCATAAGGAAGACAATCAATAAATAAATCATGCTCCGAGCTCATCACATAACGGTTCACCATACGTGCATGCTACGGGAATCACAAACTTCAACACAAGTATTCTTTGAATTAACAACTACTCAACTAGCATTACACTAATATCACCATCTTCATATCTCAAAACAATTATGAAGCATCAAACTTATCTTGGTATTCAACGCACTCAAAAGAAAGTTTCACATATCTTGAACACCAAGTATATTAACATTAAGCAAACTAGCAAAGTGGCCCGCTCGTTGCGTGGGCTAGGATTTTACAAATGCAATTTAAGTTGATCATTGAATTTTTTTTTGCGAATGAAACATAATTTTATTACTCAATCATCTGGTTTTCACCCATACAAAGTTTGGGATGTCGGAAGAAAGTTGGGACCAAATTTGGTGACATATGCAAAAAAATCCATTTGCACACATAATATTATCTTAGATATATTTGGTTTTCTTGTTGACATTTGAATATATATGTTTCACATGATCCATGTACCTACATGTTATGTGTTTTTGCACTAACTGTATTTCTTTATGATAAAAACCATTGCACAGTTTATGTCTATGTATTTTTATTGCATCCCTGGCATGTTTCTCTATTTTAATACTATTTTTGTGTAGACACACAATAAGTAGTTGCTAGCGGTTTCATATATTCCGAAGGACTTAAAAATGACACATTCAATTACTTACGACTTGTATATGTGTGTGCCAATAATATGCAAGTTATGTATATATAGAATATTAAAATAAATGTTCATAGATATTACACATTCAATTAACATAGAATATTAAAATAAATGTTCTAGTAGCAATACTATCAAGGACAATAAAGTTGCAAAATTTGTATGGCTTCATCAGCAACTTAATAGCAATTCATATAGTGTTATTCCTTAATTATAGGCATTTCAGCAAACTTGTCCTACAAGCTATGCATCCCTTCCATGAGACATAACACTGTTGACTGAAACAAATTTAAGATACAATTATCAAAAAGTACTACAGACTTACATTGCAAAGTGAAGCTAAGAAAGTTGAACTGAAAAGTGCAATGGATTTCCATACAGTAGTACAATGGAAACGAATAATATTTCAAAAGTATTGTCACATCACATAATGTCGATGACATAGAAATTTAGAATGATCAACTTTCCGCAAGCATTGTTTTTCTTATCATGTAAGTGACATCTCTTCTATAGTAAGGATGAAACTATATGAATCGCAAGTTTTTGCTATTAATTAAGAACCTCTGACAATAGCAAGCAGAAGCGGAGAAGTTTAAATCCTTTTCTACGCCCACATCTACAAGTCCTGGAATATCTCCCCTACTAGCTTGTTGTCTTCGATCCTCCAACGGCCCTCGTTTGTGATTCTCCGTATGGAACTGGCGGCCAAGAACAGTATGGTCGTCATGCACCAACTTAAGTCCATGGTGGTGATAATAAAAGTGCTCCGTTCCTTCTCCCGAAACATCAGCCCGAAGGTCATGAACAAAACCAACAACATATAGTTGCACGCCGCGAGCCCCGATGATGATCCAGGTCGCATATATTGTCGATGAGATTACAAATATACAATGATCAACGTTGCGTAAGCATTGTTTTCCCTATATTGTAAGATATTACATATCTTATATCACAGGGATCTGAAACTATATGCATTGCCTGATTGTAATTAATTAAGAACCTCTGACAATGGAAAGGAGAAGCAAAGAAGATTTAAACCATTTTCTAAGCCCATCTTATATAGTGTACTCGTTTAAATGGACAATGAAGATATTGGGGCTACCATGACACTAACGTTGTTACTTGACTTTACAAAACAGATATCTAAAAGGCATATATTGGCAATGTTTAGGCATCTTTAATATACTATGGAGTATAAGATGGTGTAACATCATTGGTAATAATTATTCTAGAAGATTTTGAACCATTTATATATAATTTAATATCTAGAATTAGTTTATACATAAATCATAAATAATTCTTTGCTTCATGACTATTAAACTATACTTATGTGTGATAGGTTGTCAGTATCGATATATAGGACCATAAATATACGTACATGATTTATCTCAGAACTATTAGCATGTCGCGATGATGTATCATGAACAAATGTATCATAGGTAATCATGACACACTACATTTATCAGATAAAGGCACTTACAGACTTATGGAAGAACTATGCATACAAAAGAGACCATAGCCATGTAAAGCATGAGACAGCTACATACTACATAATTGATAGATTGCTACTACAAACGTATGCTCGGCTTTATATAGAATCCATAGATCTAAACTTTTATGAAGATCACGACCTTTCCTGCAAAATAGGCAAGAGAAAATCGAATCATTGAATGCAAGAGCAGCTAGAATAATAATACACTTCCTACAAACATATATATTACTTTCTGTCAAGCAGTTGGTACAGAATGTGCATTATAACCTCGTAACTGAAGCATGATAACAACTAAAGGTAAGCCTTTACCTTCAGATTTTGTTGTCAGATCTATGTGGTTGGCTCTAGAAAATATTTTCTCAACAACTCAAGATGCCTTTACCACAATACAAAAAGTTCACAAACCTGCTCCGATTCCTTTGAGAACTACTGTAGATGATTATTTTCAGAGATCTTTGCACCTATGGAAATCGACATAATGGACAGAAGAGAAACTGAACTACAAAAGCAAAATAAGAAAACTTCTTGTAAGTAACTATAGATCAGACCCATATGGCAGTTTCTATTTATAATGTGCATCTATCTCCTTTTTCTGATTGAAAGGACACAAGAAGCTTACTACACCACCAAGTATACACATACCATGATTTACCTCACACATGTGCCAATGGAGAGAACGGATATTGAACTGGTCACAAAAAAAAATCTGCTTGTGAATAACTATAGATGAGAATGATATTGAGATTTCTCCTTGGAACCTGCAACTCCTTTCTATGTTTGAAAGAATACCAGAAAGATAATATACCACCAAGTACATGGTACCATGATTTACTCATCCGAGTTAAAATAATATGAATTTTCTAATAAAGATTTACCATCAGACTGTGCTGGCTGACTGGGAATGCGTGGCCTGCTTCTCGAGAAATTCAGGTGTGGCAGCCTGAGCGCGAGAAGTGAGGTTGTGAATTAAGAACCCAGCGATCGAGTTCATATCAATCTGAAAAGGTACAGTGCTAGGCAATTGGGTTCAGATCGGTCTGGAAAGCAAAGTTGCGACGTCAAGAAAACCAACAGAGCGCTGCTGGAAGTAAGTTTCCATATCCTTCAAATATGTAATGTTATACATAGACTTCGTTCATAATTTGGTTTAGTTCACATCCAACCATTACCGGGCACATGAAGTAGTGCAAGATTGATCAATAATTCAAGTGTAGTTATAGCACAGAGTCGCCAAAGACCTTTTAACTCGATTGCCGTCTCAGCCAAAAAAAGTGCATAGATACAGACAGATTGGTGAAAAATTAAAGATTGGAGCTAGATTGCAGCCAGTGTTCACCAATTAATTATTATTAGATTAATAAATCCCTCCTCTTTATAGATAAAATAGTTGTGATCAAATACCTCATACCTAATTTTGCAACAGACGGGATCTAGGAGCTTAGCCTTCTTATCGTGAATCCTGATAGGATCCTTCGATGCGATGGAGACGTAGAGAATAACACATCCACGGCTAGTGCAGTAATTGATCAGACCTAAGTAGTGCACGGGGGAGCCCTGCATATTGACCAATTAGGTAGGCGTCTTACTGCCATGGGCGTAGTATAGGGGAGGTGCAGATGATAATTGAGAAACATACCTTGGATCCAGAGGAAGACTGGCAGCAGCGCAAGGTGAACATTGGAGACGGCTACATGAGATGGCAGGGACATTAGGATGGCGGCGGACGTGATAGAAGGATCGATCGGGGCGAGCAAGCCATTAGAAGGCGGC
>NC_057801.1:220859508-220897451 GCF_018294505.1 Triticum aestivum | reverse complement strand
AGCGACATCACAGACAGGGCTTTAAAAGAAATGCCACAGTCGGACGTCTGAGCGACATCACAAATAGGGCTTACACTAAATGTAAATACAAGTATGCCACCGTCGGACGTCTGAGCGACATCACAGATAGGGCTTGTAACAAAGTAAATAACAAGATTAGTCCATCCACAAGAATAGTCTTTTAACCAGATTTATCACACATGTATTTCTTCGGAGTTTTGTCACTGAGGCTGATACCTAACAAGATAAGATGGATATAGTACTTGAACAAAGTACAAGATAATTGAAAGATTGGTAACTCTGTAGAGTTGGTATGGACTGACCACAGCTAATGGATTTCCATAGTCCCAAATGGACTAGTTCCGTTTATGGTATTTCAGTAGAAACACATTTAACTAGTACACACCCATTTCACCTCACGATGCGAGGAATCACCATGGACAACGTCCAAGAAAAACTTTGAGACGGGGAGGTCACAACCTCGAATAGCATGTGAAAATGTACTTAAGACTCTTATGGTCTGTGTATATCTCACAACGATTCCCATGTAGGAAGTGTCTCCATTCTTTGAGTGCATGGATGACTGCCGCCAATTCTAAGTCATGGGTGGGATAATTCTCCTCATGTTTGCGGAGTTGTCTGGAGACATACACAACTACCTTGCCTTCTTGCATCAATACGCATCCGAGGCCTTTCCGGGATGCGTCACAATATACCTCAAAATTCTTGTGGACATCTGGCACAATTAATACTGGTGCCGTTGTTAATTTACTTTTTAGCTCTTGGAAACTATTCTCACATGTTTCTGTCCATTCAAACTTCTTGCCTTTCTTGAGCAACTGTGTCATTGGCTTTGCTATGGTGGAGAATCCTTCAATAAATCTCCGATAATAGCCTGCCATTCCCAAGAAACTCCGTACGTCCGTTACGTTAGCTGGTGGTTTCCAGCCAAGTAAGGCCTTGACTTTTTCCGGGTCTACTGCAATACCTTCTTGGGTTAGCACATGGCCCAGAAAACCCAAAATTCACATTTGCTGAATTTGGCGTACAGTTGATGTTTCCTGAGTTCTCCGAGTACAATCCTGAGATGCTCGGCGTGCTCGTCTGGTGTTTTGGAGTATATCAGAATATCATCGATGAATACCACGACAAACTTGTCCATATACTTCATAAATACTTTGTTCATGAGGTGATCAAAATATGCGGGGGCGTTGGTTAGTCCAAATGGCATTACTGTGAACTCTTATAGTCCATATCTGGAAGTGAAGGCTGTCTTGGGAATATCTTCTGTTCGCACTTTTAATTGGTGGTATCCTGGTCTCAAGTCAATTTTTGAGAAGACTTTGGCATGTGCGAGCTGATCAAATAAATCATTTATTCGGGGCATTGGGTATTTGTTCTTGATCGTGACCATGTTGAGAGCTCGATAATCAATACAAAATCTCAGAGTCCAATCCTTTTTATTGCCAAATAAAATTGGAGAACCCAAGGTGAGGAACTGGCTCGAATGTATCCTTTCTCCAATAATTCTTTTATTTGCTTCTTTAATTCCACCAATTCGGATGGTGCCATTCTGTATGGTTTCTTGTAAATGGGAGCGGTTCCGGGTGCTAGCTTAATGCTGAACTCTATCTCTCGGTCCGGTGGCATGCCTGGTAGTTCTTCTGGAAATACGTCCGGGAATTCACATACTACTGGAACCTTGTTCAGCTCAGAAACGTCCACCTTGTTTAATCTCGGTTGCCGAAGGATTTGTCTCTCTTTCGCTGAAACTTTTATTTTCTTCCCGTGATGGTGTGTGAGAATCACGGTCCGGTTGAAGCAGTCAATAAAACCTTTGTTGGTGGTTAACCAGTCCATCCCTAGGATGACATCCAGCCTGTTGCTTTCCAATATAATAAGGTTGGCGTAAAACCTCAATCCTTCAAATTCAATACCCACGCCTTGACAGTAACTTTGGGTCACTTGCTTAATCCCTGGGGACTTGATGATCATTGAATTTTCCAAGGGAAGCATCGAAAAATTATTTTGCAAAGCAAAACTCTTGGAAATAAATGAGTGAGAAGCTCCGGAATCAAACAAAACCATGGCAGGTATTGTGTTGATAGAGTACGTACCGAGTACGATATCTGGGGCGTTCTGTGCTTCCTCTCGGGTCACGTGGTTCAGGTGACCCTTCCGGTGGTTGTTATTGGGGTTGAAATTGCTTCGCTTTGGCGCTGAATTATTTCCACCATTATTGAGCTTCGGGGTTGAGTTCCTTGGTTTGGGGCACTGCTTGGCATAGTGCCCTTCTTCTCCACAAGCATAACAGGTAACGCCTGGGCGATAGGTGAACTCCTTGTCTCTTGCATGGAAATTCTTGATTGGACGTGAATTTTCCGTCGGGGTTTTGTGTGATTCCCTCTACTGAAATTCCTTCTTGCTTCTGTGATTGCGAGCAAAAGTAGTCTGGTCCCTCTTGCGTTTGCGGAAATCTTACAGGCTACATCGCTCATTTTCCAGGGTGATGGCCTTATCCACCAGTGTCTTAAAATCTGGGAAGGTATGCACAACTAGCTGGCATTTAAGAGAGGGTGCCAGGCCTTCCATGAATTTTTCCATCTTCTTGCTCTCAGTCATGCGCTCTTCATTAGCGTAGCGAGACAACAAAGTGAATTGGCTGTTATATTCTGATACTGTCATGGTCCTTTGCTTGAGTTCATCAAATTCTTTCTTCTTGATTTTCATAACGCTCTTAGGAATATGTGCCCCATGAAAACCTTCTTTGAAATTTTCCCAGGTGATTTCATCTTCGTTGGGGTGCATGTGCAGGAAGTTTTCCCACCACGATGCAGCTGCTCCCGTGAGATAATGTGGTGCATATAATACTTTTTCCCGGTCTGAACACTGTGCAATAATTAATTTTCTCTCCATGTCTCGAAGCCAGTCGTCGGCCTCAAGAGGCTTGTCAGTATGAGAAAATGTTGGAGGACGAGTCTTCTGTAACTCAGATAATTTGGATTGCGGTTGATACTGACCACGGTTACTTCCCATATTGATGAATTGGCTCATCATTTCCTGGTGTTGTTGCTGACTCTATTCATACAGACGACACACTTGTGTAAAAGCTGTTTCACTATCCTGTTGACTTGTTTGTCCCTGAGTGAAATTGTGGTTTTGCGGTGTGCCAAAATTTTCTTCTGGCTGATTTGGCATGGAGCGCGTCCAAGGACAATACATCTTTCACTCTGGGGTATATTTTGTAAAACTCGTAAGACAAGAAAGAGAGTCACAAAAGTCAATAAAATCACACACCAAGAAACTTTTAAAACTCCAGGATACTTTGAAAAAAACACGATTGCGCGCGGAGAAGGACTATTACATATCTTACACGCAAGCATAATTATACATTACATCACTCAGGATATGCGTACATAATCCTGACATGTTATTTAACTAGTGCACTTCTCCAGATCCTACATGATGCGCAAACAGGCTACTTCTCACAACCTATGTACATATAAACATATTACATAAGTCGGTACATCGCATGGCGTCTACGCGTATTCAGTCAGAGATGGTGAGGATCTCCCTTGGCCTACCGAGGGTGAGACGCAGTGACGCTGGGGAATCAACATCCTCCTCGCTAATAGGTTCTAGACAAGGGACGCTGCGCTGAGCTGATGGAGCAGGTGCCGCAGGCGGAGTACCCTGAATAAGAGTGGCGGAATAGGTGTAGTAGCACGCATGGTAGTGGGTGCAATAAGTGGTGCAGCACGAACGGGAGTGGGTGCAATAGCTTGGTTAAATTCCTCAGTGGAAGGAAAACGACGAGTAGTGGCGCGAATGGTAGGCGAATAAGAAGCTGAGGACGAGATAAAAGTCAGCGGTGGAGCGTTGTGCAGGAGTTCCCTCCTGTTGGCAGCACAACCATGGACTGAGTCCGTGCGGGCAGTTACGAGGTCGTCCACCATGCTGTCGAAGGCTGCCTCCAGGGCTCGGGGGTACTCGACAAGCATCTCAAAGGCCTCGTCTCGCTCTCCTCTGGGGCAAGAGAATGAGTAGTGACAGGTGTATGGCACGTGGCATGGAAGGTAGCGGTAGCGATGGGTCTTCATTGTAGGAAGGGCATCCCGAAGACGAGCTATCGCCTCGCGGGCAGCCATCTGCATAGCATGCCTCTCTGTAGGAATGGCTCTCCCCAAGAAATGGAAGTGGCGTATCCTAGCACGTCCTCCCCTGAATTGCACCGCGGCCTGGTGCATGGTCAGACTGTCGTTGACCTTGTGTGTATGAAGTGTGAAGACTGGGCGCACGGATGGCCCCATCGCGACCTGAACGATGAAGGAGAGGAGCTTGACGAACCTCTCAGGCACGTTGGCGAACATTTGAGACTCGCAGTCGTTGCCGGCCATCTACAAAAGTAGGCAAAACTTCTGAGTGATCAGATCAGAAATTTTATGCTGACTGTCAGAAAAATGACTACATTTGTAAAAACATGAATAACTCTATCATGCTAATAACCAATTAGCGATCGCACCTAGCGACTTCCTATAGTCAGCCTGGCTCTGGTTAGCAAGTCCGTCACGACCGGTTTTTCAATAAAATAATTATTGAGAAAATCGATCTTTAAATCCCAGTATAGGAAAAGTCATCCTCACTGGTAGACAAAAACTTGATGAACAGAGGGCTAGTAGCATTAAATATATTACAGGGGTTTAGCCGAGGCTGCTCAACAATCTTATTACAAACTCGCCAATATCTTACATAAGGGCGGTTATGACACATGGATGTGGTGGCATGCTACTAGCTTGAGGTAAAAAGAGGTGGATAACTTGACTCCTAACTGGCAGCTCATCGAGCGTCGAGGTGAGGCTCGATGAATTTATTTATGGGGTTGCGGAAGCGGATAATACAATGACCAAACAGGATCGCATGGGACTGACTGGGACTCCTCTAGGCGTCGGACTTGCTATCAAATTCTTCATCCATGAGATCGCCTTCATCATCATCTGGCCAAATCAACAAGCCAGGTGAGTACTTTGAAAGTACTCGCAAGACAGTTCGGACAAAAGATATAATCAATGAATGCATGAATGCGTCACGAATAGAAATGATGCTCATGCAACAATAATAATATTTATCCATGACTTGATAAGTAAACAAATGAATGAAAACCGATCAGGTGTCTGGAGCGACGCCTCGAAAGGTAAACAAATAAAACTCATGCCGCAGTCAGGCGTCTAAGCGACACCACATAAAGGGCTTTAAAACAAAATGCCACAGTCGGACATCTGAGCGACATCACATACAGGGCTTTAAAAGAAATGCCATAGTCGGACGTCTGAGCGACATCACATACAAGGCTTGAAAAGAAATGCCACAGTCGGACGTCCGAGCGACATCACATAAAGGGCTTTAAAAGAAATGCCACAGTCGGACGTCTGAGCGACATCACAAAAAGGGCTTTAAAAGAAATGCCACAGTCGGACGTCTGAGCGACATCATAGATAGGGCTTTAAAAGAAATGCCACAATCAAACGTCTGAGCAACATCACAGACAGGGCTTACACTAAATGTAAATACAAGTATGCCACCGTCGGACGTCTGAGCGACATCACAGACAGGGCTTGCACTAAATGTAAATACAAGTATGCCACTGTCGGACGTCTGAGCGACATCACAGACAGGGCTTGTAACAAAGTAAATAACAAGATTAGTCCATCCACAAGAATAGCCTTTTAACCAGATTAATCACACATGTATTTCTCCGGAGTTTTGTCACTGAGGCTGATACCTGACAAGATAAGATGGATATAGTACTTGAACAAAGTACAAGATAATTGAAAGATTGGTATCTCTGCGGAGTTGGTATGGACTGACCACAGCTAACGGATTTCCATAGTCCCAAATGGACTAGTTCCGTTTATGGTATTTCAGTAGAAACACATTTAACTAGTACACACCCATTTCACCTCACGATGCCAGGAATCACCATGGACAACGTCCAAGAAAAACTTTGAGACGGGGAGGTCACAACCTTTAATAGCATGGGATCCAATTTCCATACGCGCGCTCTAAGGGGTGCCCCCCTCTCGGTCCCAACCGGAAACACCCATGCCCCCTGACCGGATGACGGGCTTTAATCCAGGGCCATGGAACCCTCATCCTGGCCTATCCATTTGGTGTGTACCAGGAAAACGATTTGCAACTTACTGAGCTACATTCCTTTCGGAAAACATGTGATAGTACCAGAAGGAATGAATGGGAATGTGATTTGTTTCATGATGACACGGAAGTCAAATAATCTGGCATAAGACTGGCATGTCACAACACTACCATCTTACCCATCCTCATACCATCACATGGCCATGCAAATATGTATCCAACAACATATTGCTTTCCGAAACTTACTTTCCACTTATGTGCATGTAATATAACATTCAAGGAAATGTTCATAAATAGGCCATGACTATACTAAAATGCAAACATGCAACAACAACTCATCATATCAAGAGTTCAAACATGCTTGCCTGGTTCGGAGTAGTCGGAGTTTAACTGTGTGAAGTTTGTGGCTCCGTTGCTTCCTCCGGAATCTACGGTATAAGAAAAATACGTACGTAACATAAATACGGTGAGTGTACAGAAAAGTGTTCCAAATATTTTTCAAATAAATATGACAAAAAACTAGACAGAAAAATAAAGGTGACAGAAAAGGAATCAATCAAAAATCATTTTCTGTTTAAAAGTTATAAGAGTTTTGGTCCAAGGACCCATCTGTAATGAAACAGAAAGTTTCCAGGGGGCTCTGCGGAAAAGTCCAGAAAACGGTTCGTTTAAAAAAACGGCTGAGAGGCTGACAGGCGAGCTCCACCTGTCAGGTTTGAAATTTCAAATGGGGAAAACAGAGCGCGATGGTGCCCGAGAGGTGCGGTGGTCGCCGGCGGCGATCCACGGCGAGGCTGGGTGATCGGGGGTTACCTTCGTGATCAGTGCACCTTTCCGCGTCTGTGGGTGGTGGTGGTGGTCGCCGGCGAGCACTGTGTCGACGGCGGCCCTTGCTCCGGCGGACGGCGGTTCGGGTGGTCGTAGATCTCGCCGGAGGGAGCTGCGGTGTTCAAATTGAAGTGGGGGTTAGCCTACAGGAGGTGGTACGGGGCTACGGGCAAGAGTAGGGCGGCGCAGGGGTTCTCACCAAAGAGAATGTTGCCGGAGCCCGAGGCGGACAGAGGTGGCCGGAGTCGAAGAAGAAAGGCCCCTCGAGGCTCTCCCAGTGGCTAGGCGGGGTCTAGTGAGGTGGTGGAGTTGTGCGGGGGCGAGAGCAAGCTCGGGGGGTGCTATTTATAGTCGGCCCGAGGCGGTTGCCGTCCACGGATAAGTCCAGCGGGTGATTACGGCGGCGCTATGGCGGGACGGTCGGCTTAGGAGCTTGAGCATCGCCTAGGTGGAGTAGTGGTGCCATTCTAGGGTCCAACTCAGCACGGGAGGGAGGGTTACGGCCTGCCTTCGACGGAACGACAGCATTGCCCCTTGGCGGCAGAGAATGCGCTCTGTGCGTGCCAGGCCACGGCGACGGTGCTGCATGCGTGTGCTGGCAAGGAGATGGCCACGTGGAGCTACCAGGAGGGTTGGGCGGCGCCGAACGGCGTTCTGCCGCGGTGTTGCCCCCTGTTGGCTGTTACGGTGGTTCTGCCGCCGCAAAGCACGCCAGCGCAGGCGGGCCAGGGCACCACCGACGCTAGGAAGGCGCCAAGCGCGCGTGTGAAGCTCCGGACAAGAGGGAGGGGATGTGAGCATCGAGCCAAATGCACAGTGGGCATGTGACTGAAGTTCTGTCGGGGAAACGACACTGAACTCTGAATTTTACTGAATATGAACAAAACAGTGCACGCCAAGTGTTCGACAGAATGATTCTGGCATGTAGGGATTTTTCCTTGAGCTGATTTTTGGTGGAGAGGTCTATCATTGCAACTAGAGGTTGCCTGAATTTTGGTGGAATTTTTGGAAGAATGGAGATATGAATTTCACCAAATTTCTGGTCCAAACTTGCAGAGAGTGAAATTTGAAATATTTCAAAACAAGAAGAGTGGATCAAGATGGTTCTAGGTTGTGGGTACTAAGGACTATCCAGGGGAGTTGGTTTTTGATCAAGGATCAAAGGCATTAGGGTACTTGCTTTGCAAATCGCCTAGGTTCACAAGAAAGGACAAAATTGTTTCGGGAAGAGAAATAATTGGAATAAAATCCAAAAATGGATTTTATTAGTTTGGACAGAATGTTTGGGTTGTACCCAAGTGGGAACAGAGGTTTTTGGGGGAGTTTTACCATAAGAGGCATGGTAAACAAGAATGGACTAAAAATCAAATGAAAACCCAAAAGCAAAATGTTTTCTTTTTAAAAGAAACTAAATCCAAGAAAAGATTTTTGAGGGGGCAAACTCAGAAGAGGGTTTTTAAGAAGGGTTTAAATGACCTTCTCCAAACCAAGCAAGGCTCTTTCTGAAAACAAAATCACAAAAAAAATTTTGGAGTGTCACAAACATGCAACAAATAGTCACTCCAAAGCCACTAATAGCGGTGAACAAATTAAGAGATTATGGTAGGGTACGAAACCACCTCAAAGTTATTCTTTCGGATCAATCTATTCAAGAGTTCGTGCTAGAATAAAAACTTCAGACAGAAATCAACCAAAACCCTAATGTCACCAAGATACTCCATTGTAACCTCAAGTATCCGTGGGCATGATTATACGATATGCATCACACAATCTCAGATTCATCTATTCAACCAACACAAAGTACTTCAAAGAGTGCCCCAAAGTTTCTACCGGAGAGTCAACATGGAAATGTGTGCCAACCCATATGCATTTTTTCATGGACGGAACCCGCAAGTTGATCACCAAAACATACATCAAGTGGATCACGTGAATATCACATTGTCACAACAGATAAGCACGGCAAGACATACATAAAGTGTTCTCAAATCATTAAAGACTCAATCCGACAAGATAACTTCAAAGGGAAAACTCAATCCATCACAAGAGAGTAGAGGGGGAGAAACATCATAACATCCAACTATAATAGCAAAGCCCGCGATACATCAAGATCGTGCCATAGAGAGAACACAAGAGAGAGAGAGAGAGAGAGATCAAACACATAGCTACTAGTACATACCCTCATCCCCGAGGGTGAACTACTCCTTCCTCGTCATGGAGAGCGCCGGGATGATGAAGATGGCCACCGGTGAGGGATCCCCCCCTCCGGCAGGGTGCCAGAATTGGCTCCCGAGAGGTTTTTGGTGGCTACAGAGATTTGCGGCGCGCAGAAGTTCCGATCTATCTTCGTCTTTGATGTTTTTAGGGTACGTGGACTTATATAAGCAAAAGAAGTCGGTCGGGGGAGCCTCGAGGGGCCCAGGAGACAGGGGGCGCACCCAGGGGGGTGGGCGCGCCCTCCTATCTCCTGGCTTCCTCGAACCTTCCTGGCTTGAACTCCAAGTCTCCCGGATCATATGCTCTCCAAAAATCACGCTCCTTTGGTTAATAGGTTAGTCCCAAAGTAATATAAAAGTTTATATTAAATCCCGTAATCATTCAAAACAGATAATAAAATAGCTTGAATGCTTCATAAATTATAGATACGTTGGAGACGTATCAGAGGGCTCTCGGCACGGGCACCGGCTTCTCGGCGTTCTGCGGCCGTGTCAATGAGTTGCTGGACGCATCTCGTCATGCAGCATAGCTCATCACTATTCAAGCCGTCCAGCTCGTCTGTTGCCGCCTAGGGAGCTCACAGGTTCTCGAGGGGCGTGGCGTAGACCGGACGGTCGGCTCCCAGCTTTATCACTAAATCAATAAGTAGCAACAAGTGGCTCCTTGAGCTGTTCGGCTGGAGGAAGAAGAAGGGCAAGGCTAGCTCTCCTCTTCTCTCTATGTGGCGTGTGTGATTCTAAGAGTTCAACCCTTTGAATGGGTGGCCTGGGGGTTTATATAGGCCTACCCTTAGGGGTACAATGGTAATCCGGCTGGGTGTGGACCCAGACCATCAGAGTCTATGGGCGACGGCTTCTTCGTCGGTCGTTGGGGACCGTCGACTGGTGGGTCATGCTGGCTACCGACCTCTTGCTCGACAGGCTGGACCCACCACCTGGGGGCCCTGTCTGCTGCTCATTACTGTAGCCTTGCCCTTGATGATGATGGCTTTCTTGGGGCGGGTGTGGCTACAGTGCCGCCGGCTGGCGGGCGCTCACTGTAGCCTCACCCCGTCTTATCTGGTTAATGGTGCACTGATGACCCACAAGTATAGGGGATCTATCGTAGTCCTTCCGATAAGTAAGAGTGTCGAACCCAACGAGGAGCAGAAGGAAATGACAAGCGGTTTTCAGTAAGGTATTCTCTGCAAGCACTGAAATTGTAGGTAACAGATAGTTTTGTGATAAGATAATTTGTAACGGGAAACAAGCAATGAAAGTAAATAAAGTGCAGCAAGGTAGCCCAGTCCTTTTTGTAGCAAAGGACAAGCCTGGAAAAATTCTTATAATGAGAAAAGCGCTCTCGAGGACACATGGGAATTATCGTCAAGCTAGTTTTCATCATGCTCATATGATTCGCGTTCGGTACTTTGATAATTTTATATGTGGGTGGACCGGTGCTTGGGTACTGCCCTTTCTTGGACAAGCATTCCACTTATGATTAACCCCTATTGCAAGCATCTGCAACTACAAAAGAAGTATTAAGGTAAACCTAACCATAGCATGAAACTAGTGGATCCAAATCAACCCCTTACAAAGCAACGCATAAACTAGGGTTTAAGCTTCTGTCACTCTAGCAACCCATCATCTACTTATTAATTCCCAATGCCTTCCTCTAGGCCCAAATAATGGTGAAGTGTCATGTAGTCGACGTTCACATAACACCACTAGAGGAGAGACAACATACATCTCATCAAAATATCGAATGAATACCAAATTCACATGACTACTAATAGCAAGACTTCACCCATGTCCTCAGGAACAAACGTAACTACTCACAAAGCATATTCATGTTCATGATGAGAGAAGTATTAATATGCATTATGGATCTGAACATATGATCTTCCACCAAATAAACCAATTAGCATCAACTACAAGGAGTAATCAACACTACTAGCAACCCACAGGTACCAATTTGTGGTTTTGATACAAGATTGGATACAAGAGATGAACTAGGGTTTTGAGAGGAGATGGTGCTGGTGAAGATGTTGATGGAGACTGACCCCCTCCCGATGAGAGGATCGTTGGTGATGACGATGGTGATGATTTCCCCCTCCTGGAGGGAAGTTTCCCCGGCAGAACAGCTCTGTCGGAGCCCTAGATTGTTTCCACCAGGGCTCCGCCTCGTGGGGCGGAGTTTCATCCCGTAAGCTTTCTTATGATTTTTTCCAGGGTAAAAGCCTTCATATAGCAGAAGATGGGCACCGGAGGGCCACCAGGGGGCCCATGAGACAGTGGGCGCGCACAGTAGGGGTGGCGCGCCCCCCACCATCGTGGCCAGGGTGTCCACCCCCTCTGGTACTTTCTTTGCTCAGTAATTCTTATTAATTATAAAAATGACTTTCATGAAGTTTCAGGACTTTTGGAGCTATGCATAATATGTTTCCAATATTTGCTCCTTTTCCAGCCAGAATCCCAGCTGTCGGCATTCTCCCTCTTCATGATAAACCTTGTAAAATAAGAGAGAATAGCCATAGTATTGTGACATAACGTGTAATAACAACCCATAATCCAATAAATATCGATATAAAAGCATGATGCAAAATGGACGTATCAACGCCCCCAAGCTTAGACCTCGCTTGTCCTCAGGCGGAAGCCGAAATCGAAAAATATGTCCACATGTTTAGAGATAGAGGTGTCGATAAAAATAAAATATGAACATGAGGGCATCATGATCATTCTTATAACAGGAACATATATATATATATATATATATATATATATTGCCATATGATTTCTTATGCTCAAGTAACAATCTATTCACAATGTCGAGTATGGTTCAGAAACTTCATTGAGAACTAACAAACTATAATCTCAGTCATTGAAGCAATTGCAATTTATCATAACATCAGAAAGAGTCAAGAATAGAGCTTTTCAGCAAGTCGACATACTCAACTATTATATAGTCTTCTACAATTGCTAACACTCACGCTTATGGTTATGGAGTTTTAATCGGACACTGAGAAAGATAGGGGCCTATAATTTCGCCTCCCAACGTATTCACCTTTGGGTGATGTCAACAATAATAGTTCATGCTAACTTACATCCAATTCGATATATATATCAGGATCTTCCCTACATGAGGTGCTTGCCAAAGGATAAAATGAAAAAGGGAAAGGTAAAGATCACCTTGACTCTTGCATAAAGTAAAAGACATAAAGTAAAAGATAAGCCCTTCACAGAGGGAAGCAGAGGTTGTCACGTGCTTTTAGTGTTGGATGCACAAAATCTTAATGCAAAAGAACGTCACTTTATATTGCCTCTTGTGATATGAACCTTTATTATGCAGTCCGTCGCTTTTATTACTTCCTATCACACGATCGTATAAAGCTTATTTTCTCCGCACTAATAAGTCATACATATTTAGAGAGCAATTTTACTCAATCCGTAGGAAGGTAGCAAAGCCCCTGACTCAACACTAATCGTTATTATATATAGCTCATGGACTCGATTACATAGAGAGATCACAAAGCAAAACTCAAAACTAATTTATACCAAAACTTTATTCTACTAGATCTAGATATTATTAAAAGGATCGAACTAAGTAAAATGGTAATGATAGGAGTGTGATGGTGATACGATACCGGGGCACCTCCCCCAAGCTTGGCAGTTGCCAAGGGGAGTGCCCATACCCATGTGATTATGTCCTCGGAGGTGGTGAAGAAGGAGTTGTTGATGATGTAGGCTTGTCGTCTGTCTTCCAAGGCATAGGCTCACCATCATAGAAGGATGATCGAGTATTCGGGGTCCTCAAATCTACAGCCAAACTCATCCTCTTGAATCTATATTCATACTCACAGTTTTGGTTTTGCAGGTCATAGATCTGGGCTTGGAGGTGCTCGATCTTCTCATGAAGCTTGAAGATGGTATATGTCGGTGTCAAAACCGGCGGATCTCGGGTAGGGGGTCCCGATCTGTGCGTCTAAGGCTAACGGTAACAGGAGGCAATGGACACGATGTTTTACCCAGGTTCGGGCATTCTCGACGGAGGTAAAACCCTACTTCCTGCTTGATTGATCTTGATGATATGAGTATTACAAGAGTTGATCTACCACGAGATCGTAGAGGCTAAACCCTAGAAGCTAGCCTATGATGATTGTGATTGTCTCTAAGGACTAAACCCTCCGGTTTATATAGACACCGGAGGGGCTAGGGTTTACACAGAGTCAGTTACAAAGAAGGAAATCTAATATTCGGATCGAAAAGCTTGTCTTCCACGCAAAGGAGAGTCCCATCCGGACACGGTGCAAATCTTGAGTCTTGTATCTTCACGGCCCAACAGTCCGGCCAAGGTATATAGTACGGCCGTCCGGATACCCCCTAATCTAGGACTCCCTCAGTAGCCCCTGAACCAGGCTTCAATGACGATTTGTCTGGCACGTAGATTGTCTTCGGAATTGCAAGGCGGGTTCCATCTCCGAATACTCCAAAGTAATTACCGAACACTTAAATCGTGTCCGGATATGCAAGACGATTTTCACATACCACCGTAGAGAGCACGATATTTCACAAATATAATCTGCCGACAATTTTAGATGAAGCGACACGACAAAATGGTTGAGTCATTATTGAATCGTCTTCCCACTGCCAGCAACTGCATGTATCGAGGCGGTTTTCTTGGCACGTCTCGTCGAAGCAGAGATCATGTCCCCTTATCAAGGGATTGTCATCAATACGGGTTTGGGTAACCCAACCGCGCCATCAATCGTGGCGCTTGGGAAATAAGTTATTTTCAACGGGAAAGTGGGTGGCCTCCACCGTGAAGGAGGAGCATATTACGAAGCCCCGGGCGGCCGGATACTCGGTCGTAGATATCGCGCACCGGCTATCGGACGTGGGGCAGATCATTCCAACTCCGGGACCCCACAAGAGGGTCGTGTTTCTCGCCCACTTCGTCCGTGGACTAGAATTTCCACTTCATCCCTTCGTCCGCGGGTTCATGTTTTACTACGGGCTAGACTTCCATGATCTAGCCCAAAATTTCGTCCTCAACATCTCGGCGTTTATCATTGTGTGCGAGGCCTTCCTCCGCATCAAGACTCACTTCGGCTTGTGGCTATGAATCTTCTACGTGAAGCCGAAGATCGTGAGCGGCCAACAAGCGGAGTGCGGAGGCGCCATGGTGGGCAGGATGCCCAACATTACCTGGCTCGACGGCTCCTTCACGGAGACCGTAAAGGGGTGGCAATCGGGGTAGTTCTACATCACCGAGCCACACGATGCCAACTAGGCGGTGGCCCCCGAATTCCGATCCAGAATTCCCATGCGGCTCACCTCCTGGGAAAAGAAGGGCCTGGCCTGGGGCGAAACTGAGGAGCTGACAGGAATTCAGAACTACATCAAGAGTATGATGGACAAGAAAATCAAGCTTGTCAACGTGGTCTAGGTCATGCTCGTCCGCCGCATTCTTCCGTGCCAAAGACGGGCATTTACTCTGTGGGAGTTCGTTCAGGCAGAACACTAGACACTTCAAGAGCTCTACAGCACGACACACAAGGACGCATGGAAGGTGTTGTTCAAGGCCTCCGAAATACCTCCTCCCACATCTGAGGACCACGGACTTCATGCCACGTGGCTCCCCAGTCTGGTGAGTTTTCTGACCATCACCAGATGTAGTTTTGCCAGCGTACTCATGGGAGGATTTTAAGTCATCGTGTCTATTTAATCAGGAGTACGTGCTAAGCGGAGTGGATCGACTGTCTGGCTCCACTGCCAAAAGGTCCAGCGTCCGCTCTGCTGACTGAGTTGCTAGTCCCGGCGCCTTACAAGGTGCCGGAAAAAGAAGGCCGAAAAGAAGGCCCCGGGAACCAGGAAGGGTCTCCGGCGTAAGGTCGTACTAGACGCCTCGTCCGAAGATGACGAGGGATGCTCCTCCCCCAAAGGGGAGGAGGAAAAGGAAAGGGCCGCCCCACCTGAAGAGGCCGAAGGGCCTAAGAGGGCGACCCAGGGGACCAGAAAGGGTCCCCGGCGCAAGGCCGTCATACACTCGTCGTCCAAAGACGACGAGGCAGATTCCTCCCGCGAAGGTAGGGGGAAACATGAGGAAACCCTGCCTCCCCTCACTGGGGAGGAGAAGAAGAGGAAAGCCGCCCCAGAGGGGGAGGCTAGGATGCCCAAGAAGGGAAAAGCATACCTTCCGGATTACACCACCACGGCCACCTACAGCGAGGAGGAGTGGCTGCCCAGGGGGAAGCCCATAGTAAGATCGTAAGTATCCGCACTCTATTTTACTTTAGTGCGACTTCGCTTCATAGTTCGTCATAACGCCGAACACGCATGTGCACTCCGGCCAGGGTCCATCATGAGGTATCCTCTTCAGATGGGTCTTTGAGCGATTCGGCGATGAACTCGCTCCCAATGGCCACTTTCCCTCGGCCTGCGGATGACACGGAGGTGTTGTCCCAAAGGCTCCCAGAGGAGGGGGAGGCCACTCCGGAGAAGCCCCAAGGAGAAATTCCAGACGCCGGGCACACAGGGCTTAAGATCCCCGCAGATTGTGCCGATGAGAGATGCAGCAAACCGGGCTCCCAGCCGGACATTGTACTAGAACCTCCAAAGGTTTCGGATTCGGGCAAGCAGCCCCTCGCTAAGGAGGGCGAGCCGTCTGTGTCGATGACTTCTGTTACGCCAGAGGCGTCGGATAGTCTGCTAGAAATGATTCGGGGCGCTTCCATGGATGAAGAGCACCGTACTCTTATGAGTGTGGTGATTCATAAGGTTCGGTCTGCCAAGAGCGGATTGACCGAAGCCTGCACCAGCCTCCTGACAGGCTTTGAGGTAAGTAATAAAAAATGTGTGAAATTACCACCCGATAGGTAATAGCCACTGATACTCTGTTTGGTGTTCGGAAATAAAAGCCAAACGGAGGGTCAATTTTAATCCGCAGGAGTCTAATAGTAGGTGTTTATGTGAATAAGCAGGCAGTGCTTCTTGCCGCTGCTTCCCGCACGGCCGAGGTCGCCGGACTCAAACGGGAACTTAAGTAGGCCGAAGAGGAGCTTAGCCTTACAAAGAGGCAGCTCGAAGAGAACAAAGGTGAGTGGTACCCCGTTCACATATCATATAGAGGAGGAAAAAAATGGTGATACTGACGAAAAGCATCATGATTTTGTAATAGGGGCCATGACCGAAGTGGCGTCCCTGAAGGAAGCGCTATCCGAGGCTGAAAACAATGCGGCCATGGAGCGCATTGAGCATGAAAAGCAAGATGCTAGAGTGGGCGAGGTACATCAAGTGTTGTAGGAGCTCGGCACGAAGTTCGAGTCCTTGGAGCGTGACTTCAAGACGAAGGAGTCTGAACTTGCGAAGGCCCTGTTGAACATGAAAGACGCCAAGGCCGAAGCCGAAAAGGCCCAGCAGGAAATACAAGTGGCCAAGAAGATAGTGGCGGGTAAGACATTCTTTATGCAAAGCAAGCATGTGGAGGAGATGTTTCTCTTACTTACCCGAATTCGGAGCTCTCCAGGGGCATTCGCAGATGTGCCATGCAGCATATTGGATGCCGTGGAGTTCTACCGTGCTGAAGAGGGGAGCTCAACGGAAAAGCTGTTCTGGTCCCACGTAACACCCGATGCCTCTGAGTGACCAATTGAAGCAATTGGTTGAACTCCACAGGGCGGCCGAAGTGGCTATGAAAGATTTCATAGTCCGGATGTGGCCCGGTGAGCCCCTGCCCTCCATCTACTTCGGCGTGATAAAGCGGATGGTAAATGTCTGTTTGCGGCTTGAAGTGATCAAGCGATCCATTTGCATTGAGGGTGCCCGCCGGGCCTTTGCCCGTGCGAAGGTGCATTGGGGCAAGATGGATGCGGAGAAGATGGTGAAGAATGGAATGTCGGAGGGCAAGGCACATCGCTATCCCGAAAATATTATGATGGTGTTATGAAAGGCGCTCGCCTCTTGGCCGACGAATGTACCGAGGACACGATCTTTGAGTGAATGTACTCCTGTCATTTTTGTAATATAAAAACGAAGTTATTTGCTCTATATAGCATTTTGTTGATTTAAAATATTACCTTCTGTGCGGCTGTTTATAAAATTCTGAAAGTAGGCCAGTCATCGGCTTCCGCCCCCGCGTAACCAGTACTAGGGTGTTCGTGGAAAACCCAAAACACTCATTTATCCAAATTTTTGGTCCGTGAAGGAGGTGTTTGGCGCAGCGAACAAGGCAATCGGACTATGCAGCTTTATAACTCTCACTTAGCCATAGAAGTCTATAATTTTAAATTGTAGTGAAGCCCCTAGAATCCGGAAGGCCGAATTGGGGTGCTATACATGCCTAAATTGGACGAGGCTGACTCCTCCCCTGAAGCGGAAAAATCTTTAAGGATTTCAGGACCTCTCGAACAGTGACCAACTCTCGCCGCATCATGACAGTCAGTTTTCGTCTTTCTCTACTGAGTTGCTCATCCGGAAGAACCGGGATACAATTGCAGTAGTTCTCCCTGCGCTACCTTAGCCGATATAACGGAATGTAAGGTACCAAAACAAGGGAGCCGGGCTAACCCAAATATTGACCCAAGACATGATTCGGAGCTGATGCATATAGTGCTATAAGTCCGGGGTGGCGCACTGTCGAAAGTGTTCGGACTTATCTTGCCGTATTAGGGGGCGCCCTAAGAAGCCCCTATTAAACTGAACGTACCAATGTGTACGGATGCGATATTAAATAAACATTTATACTAAAAATGTGCAGATAGGAATAATAAGCTGACACTATATATTAGCTCCCATTGATGAATAATACGTCTAAGCGTCTGTTTACAATGAATGTGTTAAGCAAAAGTAAATAGGACTATTTGACATGTCCTATCCAAGGGCGGGCCGCATGTGGGTATATAAAACAGGTATAACGTTTGTGAAAAGATTCCACCTGGGTGTTCCCTTTGTACGCAAAGCCTTTTGCCTCCTTGGTTTTCTCTCCTGTGAAAGTCCGACAATCCGGCTCTTCTGAAGAGGCGGACCGAAAGCAGGGTCCTGAAAGATAAAAGGGGGGTTATTAAAGTATGTTGCGGCTGAACCGCACTGTTGACTGCGTCACTATTGTGCCTCCGCCTATGCCCATGGTATTTTGAGTGCGTAATTCTGTGCGCGCGGCACGAATTTTGCCTTAATGGGGCTGGAGCGGAGGCCGGACTGTTAGTCGCGCTCTTGGCGTGCCTGGCGATCCTGTTGCGGGGTACTCTGGACTCGCTTGACGGTGTTCCGGGTTGTTGTCACCGGATTGGTGGTTTGCCGGAGAAGGTTGCTTTGTACTTCTGCCGCGAGGGCTGTAGTGTGCTCTTCTGTACGGAGAGAGCAGTCCATGTTTCCGTTGACTGTTATGACCCCGCGAGGTCCTAGCATCTTTAGCTTGAGGTATGCATAGTTTGGTACCGCATTGAATCGAGCGAATGCAGTTCGCCCAAGCAGTGCATGATAACCACTACGGAAAGGGACGATATCGAAGATTAACTCCTCGCTTCGGAAGTTATCCGGAGATCCAAAGACCACTTCCAGTGTTATGGAGCCCGTGCAACGGGCCTCTACTCCTGGAATTACGCCTTTGAAGGTAGTTTTGGTGTGCTTGATCCTTGAGGGGTCGATGCCCATTTTGCGCACTGTGTCTTGATAAAGCAGGTTCAGGTTGTTGCCGCCATCCATAAGGACTCGCGTGAGGTGGAATCCGTCGATGATTGGGTCTAGGACCAATGCGGCTGAACCACCATGACGGATGCTGGTAGGATGGTCCCTACGATCAAAGGTGATCAGACAGACTGACCATGGGTTGAATTTTGGGGCGACTGGCTCCATCGCATAGACGTCCCATAGTGCTTGTTTCCGTTCCTGTTTGGGAATGTGGGTGGCGTAGATCATATTGACCGTTTTCACCTAGGGAGGAAATTTCTTCTGTCCCCCCGTGTTCAGTCTCCGGGGCTTCTCATCATCGTTGCTGTGCAGCCCCTTGTCCTTGTTCATTGTGTTTATTTTACTGGCCTGTTTGAACACCTAGCAGTCTCTATTAGTATGGTTTGCTGGCTTATCCGGGGTGCCATGAATTTGGCATGAGCGATCAAGTATGCGGTCCAGCTTGGACGGTCCCTAATTGTTTCTTTTGAATAGCTTTTTCCGCTGACTGGATTTTGAGCCACTGAATCCGGCGTTGACTGTCGTGTCTTCAGTGTTGTCGCTGTTGTTCCATCGCTTATGTCTGTTGTGCCATGGCTTGACGTTATTGTCGCGGACATCTAAAGTGCCAGAATGTATTGGCGTTGTGCTACTGCGAGCCAGCCAGCTGTCTTCGCCCATGCAAAAGTGGGCCATGAGTGTTGTGAGGGCCGCCATGGACTTTGGTTTCTCCTGGCCGAGGTGTCGGGCGAGCCACTCGTCGCGGATATTATGCTTAAAGGCCACCAGGACTTCGGTGTCCAGACAGTCGACAATTTGGTTCTTTTTAGTTAGGAACCGAGTCCAAAATTTCCTGGCTGACTCTCCGGGCTATTGGGTAATGTGACTCAAGTCATCAGCGTCCGGTGGTCGTACGTACGTGCCATGGAAGTTGTCGACGAACGCGTCCTCCAGGTTTTCCCAACTGCCAATGGTATTTGCCGGCAGGCTATTTAGCCAGTGCCGGGCCGGTCCTTTGAGTTTAAGGGGAAGATACTTGATGGCGTGTAGATCGTCACCGTGCGCCATGTGAATGTGGAGAAGGAAATCTTCGATCCATACCGCAAGGTCTGTTCTGCCATCGTATGATTCGATGTTTACGGGCTTAAACCGTTCTGGGAATTCGTGATCCATCACTTCATCATTGAAGTAGAGGGGATGTGCGGCGCCTCTATGTTGGGCTATGTGGCTACGCAGTTCGAATGCGTCTGGTTGGCTATATATGTCCGGCCCGGCTGGACTTGTCGATAGTGTATCCGGCGTGACGGTCATCGTCACGTGTTGTGGCGCACCCCCGCGATCCGTAGATTGATCTTGGCTGTCCTGCCTTGTTTTCCAGTATATCTTGCAGGTCCTTCCTATCGCCCCGGGTCGTAGTGTATTGGCATAGGGTGCAGGCTGGTATTCGGGCTGATAAGCCGTTTTATCTCGGCCATGAGGTGGCCGGTCAGCCGTGTGGCGCTCGAGTCCATATTCCTCGGCTGCCAGGACTTCAGTCCATCTGTCTGTCAGCAGGTCTTGATCAGCTTGGAGCTGCTGTTGCTTCTTTTTCAGGCTCCTCGCAGTGGCCATAAGCCGTCGCTTGAAGCGCTCCTGCTCTACGGGGTCCTCAGGCACGCCGAACTCGTCATCGCCGAGGCTAATCTCGTCTTCGGAGGGGAGCATGTAGTTGTCCTCCTCCGGGTATCCGTCCATCGCCTGTTCGTCTGGGCTGACCTGCCCGTCTTCCTGTTCGGCCTGCTCGAAGGTAGGCTGATCGGGGTTGTATTCATCTTCGGCACCATCAGGATTGTTTTCGTCTCCTGTGCCGGTATTGCTATGGCGGGGCTTGGAGCAGCGCCGACGACGCCGATGCTTTGCTTTCTTCCTTGAGGGGTTATTCTCCATTGCCTCATCGCCATTGGTTTCTTTTGGAGTGTCCACCATTTATATATCATATGAGGAGGTGGCTCTCCACCGCCCCGTGGACGGTGGTTCCTGTTCTTCTCCTACATCATTGTCCACACCGTCGATGTCTTTAGAGTCGAAAACAAGCACGCCCGTCAAATCATCGACCGTGGCAATGAAGTGGGTGGTGGTTGGGCAACGAATTCCCTCATCGCCTGCTCCCCACTCAAGCCAGACATAGTTCGGCCAAGAGTCTCCTAACAAAGAGAGAGACTTTAACAAGTTCAGCTTGTCGCCAAAGGGCGAGTGCTGGAAAATATCCGCAGTGGTGAACTCCATTACCGGAGCCCAACCAAATTCGGTGGGCTCGGGGATGCGCAGACTGGAACCCACAACCGGACTTGAGCCCGGGGGTCGGGCGCCACAGGCTTCCTTGGGGGTGAAGTCTGTGTTTGGCTCTACCGTAGATGAGTGTGTGGCCTCCGGGGCGGGGTCCATCAACCCATCCTCGGACGATGCAACTTGCCCCGGATTTAGGTCCGGAGCTCCTGCGGGTGCGATATCCCGAGTATTATCTGACAACGGGTCTGAGCCGTGCTCGTGGTGACTGTTCGGCGCTCCTGGCATAGGCATGAATCCATCGAAGATCAAGTCTCCATGGATATCGGCCGTGTAGTTCAAGTTTCTGAACCTGACCTGATGGCCAGGGGCTTAGCTGTCGATCTACTCTAGATGGCCAAGCGAATTGGCCCGCAGTGCGAAGCTGCCGAACACGAAGATGTGTCAGGGGAGAAAAGTCTCACCCTGGACCATGTTGTTGATGATTGAAGGAGCCATCGAGCCTTGCAGCGACGACACAGAGGAACTCTCAATGAAAGCACCAATGTTGGTGTCAAAACCGGCGGATCTCAGGTAGGGGGTCCTGATCTGTGCGTCTTAGGCTAACGGTAACGGGAGGCAAGGGACACGATGTTTAACCCAGGTTCGGGCCCTCTCGACGGTGGTAAAACCCTACTACCTGCTTGATTGATCTTGATGATATAAGTATTACAAGAGTTGATCTACCACAAGATTGTAGAGGCTAAACCCTAGAAGCTAGCCTATGATGATTGTGATTGTCTATAAGGACTAAACCCTCCGGTTTATATAAACACCGGAGGGGCTAGGGTTTACACAGAGTCGGTTACAAAGAAGGAAATCCAATATCCTAATCATCAAGCTTGTCTTCCACGCAAAGGAGAGTCCCATCCGGACACGGTGCGAAGTCTTGAGTCTTGTATCTTCATGGCCCAATAGTCTGGCCAAGGTATATAGTCCAGCTATCCGGATACCCACTAATCCAGGACTCCCTCAGTATACCCAATGTTCTTGGCGTCTTGCTCGTGGTTGTTGGTGAATCCCGCGATCATCATCTGGTTGGCATTGAGTCCACGCTCCACCATCCCTTGGCACTTGAAAACTTGTTGTTCCATAGCTTCAAGCTTTTTCTCCATGCTTCCGGTATGCCTTGGTCCCTCCACATCGCGGATGTGCAGCACCCCCCACGCATCTCAATGGTTTGAGGGTGTTGCAGCACCTCCGCAAGATAGGGGTTGATAACCCTCTCGAAAAACTTGTCCTTCCGAGCGCTTGGAGACATCATGGTGCTCTAGATCTGTCAGAAAAACACCTCGAAAGAAAAACAGAAGTTTTTTGCATGATACGGTGGTCAAAACCTTCGGGAGATTATATAATGAATTTTTACTGACCAAAAGAAGTAACGTGCAAGAAAACAAAGTCCGGGAGGCACACAAAGTGCCCACGAGGCAGGGGGGAACGCCCAGTAAGGGTGGGCGCGCCCTCCGCCCTCGTGGAGGCCTCGTGTCCTTCCCGGATTACTTCTTGCTTCCCAAAATTCTTAAATATTCCAAAACGGTGAAAAATTGCCATTATAACTGTTTTGGAGTCGGTTTACTTACTGTACCACATACCTATTCCTTTTCGGAGTCTGAAACATTCTGGAGAGTGTCCCTTATGTATTCCTCCGGGGTTACGGTTTCAATAATATTAGTTTCAACATTTATAGGATTACCTAAGATATAATGTTTGATTCTTTGACCATTCACCACCCTCGGACTTGTGCCTTCAAAGTTGTTGATTTTTAAGGCACCGGAACGATAGAGCTCCTTGATAACTTAAGGACCTTCCCATTTACAGAGAAGCTTTCCTGCAAAAAATCTTAAACGAGAGTTGAATAGCAACACATAATCACCTACGTTAAACTCACGCTTTTGTATTCTTTTGTCATGCCATCTTTTAACTTTTTCTTTGAACAGCTTGGCATTCTCATATGCTTGGGTTCTCCATTCATCAAGTGAGCTAATATCAAATAACCTCTTCTCTCTGGCAAGTTTGAAATCATAGTTGAGATCTTTAATGGCCCAATATGCTTTATGTTCAAGTTCGAGAGGTAAGTGACATGCTTTTCCATAAACCATCTTATATGGAGACATACCCATAGGATTTTTATATGCAGTTCTATAGGCCCATAATGCATCTCAAGTTTCTAACTCTTTACAGATCTATTAACAGTCTTTTGCAAAATTAATTTGAGCTCTGTATTACTCAACTCTACTTGGCCACTAGACTGCAGGTGATAAGGGGATGCAACTCTATGATTAATGTCATACTCAGCAAGCATTTTACGAAAAGCACCATGAATAAAATGTGAACCACCATCAGTCATTAAGTATCTTGGGACTCCAAACCTCGGAAAAATAACTTCTTTAAGCATCTTAATTGAGGTGTTATGATGAGCACTACTAGTTGGAATAGCTTCTACCCACTTAGTAACGTAATCAACAACAACTAAAATATGTGTATATCCATTAGAGGCAGGAAAAGGTCCCATATAATCAAAGCCCCAAACATCAAATGGTTCAATAACAAGAGAATACTTCATAGGCATTTCTTGACGTCTACTAATATTACCCATTCTTTAACATTCATCACAAGACAAGACAAACTTACGGGCATCTTTGAAGAGTGTAGGCCAATAAAAACCGGATTGCAATACCTTATGTGCAGTTCTATCTCCAGCGTGGTGTCCTCCATATGGTTCGGAGTGACACTTGTGTAGGATCTATTCCTATTCATGCTCAGGTACACAACGTCTAATAACACCATCTACTCCTTTATAAATGTGTGGGTCATCCCAGAAGTAATGTCTTAAATCATAAAATAACTTTTTCTTTCGCTGGTATGTGAAACTAGGTGGTATAAATTTAGCAACAATGTAATTAGCATAATCAACATACCATGGAGCAGTACGAGAAGCATTAATGACCCCTAATTGTTCATCAGGAAAGCTATCATCAATAGGTAGTGGGTCATCAAGAACATTCTCTAACCTAGACAAGTTGTCTGCAATGGGGTTCTCAATTCCCTTTCTATCAATAATATGTAAATCAAATTCTTGGAGCAAGAGAACCCATCTAGTAAGTCTAGGCTTAGCATCTTTCTTTTCCATAAGATATTAATAGCGGCATGATCATTGTGAATAGTAACTTTAGAATCAACAATATAAGGTGTGAACTTATCAGAAGCAAATACAACTGCTAAGAATTCTTTTTTAGTAGTGTCATAATTTCTCTGGGCAGTGTCAAGAGTTTTACTAGCATACTGGATAACATTTAATTTCTTATCATCTCTTTGCCCTAGAACACCACCTACATCATCATCACTAGCATCACACATAATTTCAAAGGGTAAATTCCAATCAGGGCTGAACAATAGGTGCAGTGATCAAAGCTTTCTTAAGTATTTCAAATTCTTCTACACAATCATCATTAAAGACAAAAGGAATATCTTTTTGCAATAAATTAGTCAGAGCCTAGAGATTTTAGAAAAGTCCTTAATGAACCTCCTAGAAAAACTGGCAGGACTGTCGGTGTCAAAACCGGCGGATCTCGGGTAGGGGGTCCCGAACTGTGCGTCTAAGGCTAATGGTAATAGGAGGTAGG
The DNA here is from genome assembly GCF_018294505.1 of Triticum aestivum. Lineage (NCBI taxonomy): Eukaryota > Viridiplantae > Streptophyta > Magnoliopsida > Poales > Poaceae > Triticum > Triticum aestivum. The sequence continues at coordinate 220,872,688 of NC_057801.1, read as the reverse complement.
GGACACAATGTTTTACCCAGGTTCGGGCTCTCTTGATGGACGTAATACCCTACTTCCTGCTAGATTGATCTTGATGATATGAGTATTAAAAGAGTTGATCTACCACGAGATCGTAGAGGCTAAACCCTAGAAGCTAGCCTATGATTATGGTTGTTGTTGTCCTACGGACTAAACCCTCCGGTTTATATAGACACTGGAGGGGGCTAGGGTTACACAGAGTCGGTTACAGAGAAGGAGATCTACATATCCGAATTGCCAAGCTTGCCTTCCACACAAAGGAGAGTCCCATCCGGACACGGGATGAAGTCTTCAATCTTGTATCTTCATAGTCCAACAGTCTGGCCAAAGTATATAGTCCGGCTGTCCAATGACCCCTTAATCTCGGACTCCCTCAGTAACCCTTGAACCAGACTTCAATAACGATGAGTCCGGCGTGCAGATTGTCTTCGGTATTGCAAGGCGGGTTCCATCTCCGAATACTCCATAGAAGATTTCGAACACGAGAATCATGTCTGGCTCTGCAAAACAGATTCCACATACCACCGTAGAGAGCACAATATCCCACAAATCCAATCGGCCGACAGCTTTTTATAGCATCACGCCACGGTCCGGTAATCATTTGAACCGTTTTTCTCCACCTACCACCGCACATATCGTGACGCCGCTTTATTGGCATGTCTTGTCTAAGCAGAGATCGTGTCCCCTTATCATGGGATTCTCATCAATACGGGTGTGGGTAACCCAACCATGCCATCAATCGTGGCACTTGGGGAATAAGCGTTTTTAGCGGGCAAGTGGGGAGGCGCAGGAGATCTGCTACCTTTATAAGGGGATAAGAACTCCCTTTCTCACCCACGCCCTCCTCTGCTCATCCAATCCTTTTCGCTCGAGCCCTAGTGCCCAAGCGCTCCTCTTCTCCACCCAAAAAGGCTTCCCGAAAATGTTCGGATCAGGAGCAGGAGGCAAGTGGATGGCCTCTATCATCCGGGAGAAGGATATCAAAAGGCTTCGGGGGGCCGGGTATTTGGCCAAAAGAATTGGCCACCGTCTTCCGACGGCGGGACAGATCATCCCCACTCCAAAACCCCACGAGAGGGTGGTATTCCTCCCTCATTTTGTCCGCGGGCTTGGGTTTCCCCTTCATTGTTCGTTCGCGACATTATGTATTATTACGGGATTGATTTTCATGATCTATCCCCAAATTCCTTCCTCAATATCTCGACATTCATCGTCATGTGTGAGGCCTTTCTCCGCATCCCGCTAGACTTTGGCTTATGGCTGAAGGTTTTTAACGTGAAGCCCAAGGTAGTGAGCGGCGAGCATGCCTAATGCGGAGGCGCGATGGTGAGCAAGATGCCCAACATTACATGGCCAACAGGTACTTCCAATGATTCCGTCAAGGAGTGGTAGCAGCAGTGGTTTTACATCACCAAGCCGCGCGGCAAGGAATGGGCCGTTGCTCCAGAGTTCAGATCCGGAGCCCCCCTATGACTTACGTCCTGGCCCAAGAAGGGCCTGAACTGGGCTTCGTCTGACGATCTATCAGAGCTCCAAACGCGCGTCCAAGACATGGAAGACAAGAACATCAAGCTCGTCGATGTAGTCTAGGTGATGTTAGCTCGCCGAATTCTACCTTGTCAACACCGGGCTTGCAATCTATGGGAGTTCGACTCGGCCAAGCACCATACCTTGCTAGAACTCTTTGAATCCTCGCAGAAGGACATCTGGAAGGTGCTTTTCAAGCCCAGCAAATCATGGCCGGACTCCGCCGAGGACCGCGGGTACCAACTGTCCCGCCCTGCAAGTTCGGTAAGTGATTGTATGTTGACAATTCATATGTTTTATTCACATATCCTTAGGAAATGCCTAATGTGTTCCCCTAAATCTCCTAGGGCTGGGCGAAGAAGGCGGGGCGGATCTACTGTCCGGCCCCACTGCCAAAAGAACTGGCCGACCCACTTCTGACAAAGATGCTGGTCCCGGCACCTTACAAGGCGCCGAAGAAGAAAGCCAGAAAGGAGGCCAAGAAAACCAGGGGCGGCCTCTGTCGCCGTGGTGCTTCGGACACAAGATCCGCAGACTCCAATGCCCATTCTTCCTCTAAAGAGGATGAGGAGGAGGAAGGAGGCGAATCCCCTGCCGGGGGAAGAAAGAAAAGGACGGCTCCACATCCTTGGTGGCCGAGTCGCCTAAGAGGTGAAAAACTCCCCTTCCAGAGGAGTCCACTGCCGCTGCCGATAAAAGCCTAGAGTGGGATCCGAGGGCCAAGCCCCTGGTAAACTCATGAGTATAAAATCCGAACAAGCTCACGTGTCCAGACTAGTCATGGCATGATATTTGAATCTGAGCCGTACTTCTTCCGGCGAGGTCCCGCGCCGAACAATCCTCGTCGTAGGATTTGCTAGGTTCGGATGCAATGGAGAGCGGGACACCCCCGAAGGCCTCCTCCCCCAAACATACGAAGGAAACTGATGTTTCGTCCCAGAAGGACCCAGGCCACGGAGGGGGAGGGAAGGTCGTAAATGGGGCGCCAGGAGGCCAGACCTCTGGGTCCGGACACATGGGAGAGAAGATTCCCGTGGACGTTGACGGCGGGGTTTATCTGGAATCCGGCTCCCAGCCGGACATGATTCTGGAGACCGATAAGGGCCAGGGTTAGGCAGGCGGCCTCTATCAGCTGGAGGAGGCATGTCTGGTCCACCGGCAACCTCTCTCCAACCAGAGGTGCCGGATGCTTTATTGGTGGCGCTGAAGGGTGCCTCCAGCTTTGATGACCGCCGTGCCCTTATGGGTGCGGTGATTGAGAAAATTTAGTCTGCTGAGAGTGGACTGAATGAATCCTATATCAGCCTCATAAGACGCTTTGAGGTATGTTGTATGAGGTTTAGAAGAGTGTTATGGTATAGGTGGCAGCCCCGGACAAACGATAAAATTTTTGTTCATAGGAGACTCACTTCATAACATCCATCACTCTTTTTAATCAGCAGACGTCTATAGCGACTGCCGCCTCTCATGCTGCGGAAGTATCCGGACTGCGGCATAGTCTGGAGTGAGCAGAAGGAGAACTTGGCCCAGTGAAGAAGCAGCTAGAGGATAACCAAGGTATGCAGAAACCTTGTTTATTTAGCACAAATGAATAAGTGTGCATGATGAAAATATTTTTATAATGTGCTCTAGGGGAGATGGCCGAAATTGAGGCTCTTAAGAAGGCTATGGCCGAAGCCGAGAAGAAGGCAGCCTTAGAACATGCTCTCCGTGACAAGCACGAGGCCAGAGTTATTGAAGCTGAGCGGCAGCTTCAGGATGCCGTGAAGAAATGTGAGACCTTGGAGCAGAGCTTATCAGAGAAAGAATCCGAACTCTCCCAGGCTCGCCAAGCCGCCAGTGATTCCGAGGGGGAAGCCCAAGGTGACCTGAAGGAAATCCAGGGGGCGAGGAAGATTGCGGCTGGTAAGGCATTTTCTATACGAAGCGGGTATTTGAGGGGAGAAATCAAGTTTGATGGCTTGAATGTTGATTTCTCCAAGGGTATTTGCGGAGCTGCCACACAACATATCTGATGCCGCCCAATTCTACCGAGCCGAAGAGTGGAATACTGCGGATAAGCTCTTCTGGATGCAGTATCTAGCGCTGGATTATCCGGTGCCTTTTTCCAACCAACTAAAGCAGCTCGTCGAACTGCATAAGGCGGCCGAGCTAGCCATGAAGGATTTAATTATCCGGCTGTGGCCCGCTGAGCTGATTCCGAGCAGTTACTTCGGGCTCGTGAAGCGGCTTGTGAGTGCCTGCCATCGACTCGAAGTCATCAAGCGGTCGGTCTGCATAAAAGGTGCGCGAATGGCCTTCGCCCATGCAAAGGTGCATTGGGAAAAGATGGATGCAGAAAAGCTGATGACTTAGGGACCGCTAAAGGGAAAGGAGCACCGCAAACCTGAGCTGTATTATGAAGGTGTCTTGAAAGGAGCCCACCTTGCGGCAGAGCAATACACCAAGGACCTTATATTCCAATGAATACAGTCATGTTTGTCCTTTGTAATATTTGATCAAGTTCATTTTCTATTATTTATTGCTTGTTGTTCGAAAGCTTTTCCTCCTGTACAGCTGTTTTATATACTAATCCTGAGAGTCGGCCAGTCGTCGGCTTCCGCCCCCACGTAGTGAGTACGGGGGTGTTCGGGATAAACCTGAGCACTCTTTATCCTAGTCTTGGGTCCCAAAAGGAGGTGTTCAACACTGCAAACCAGGCAATCGGACTATAGGGCTTTATCGCTCTCACTTAGCCATAGGAGTTTTTACAAGGAACATAGGTGCAATCCCTGGTGTTCGGAAGACCGTACGAGGGGCTCTATAAGCGCCTGATCGGAAAGGGCCGATCCATTGCACGCTGCATTGGTTGTGGCATTATGCGGAGGAAATCCTTAAAGATTTTCGAACCTCTCGAACAGCTGACCAGCTCTCGCTACATCATGACAGTCAGTTTTCGGCTCTCTCTACTGAGGTGCTCGTCCGGAAGAACTAGGACACAATCGTAGTAGTTCTCCCAGTGCTACCTTAGCCGATATAGCGGAACATAAGGTAGCAAAACATAGGAGTCGGGCAAACCCAACTATTGACCCAAGACATGATTCGGAGCTGATGCATATAATGCTATAAGTTCGGGGTGCCGAACTGCCGTGAAGGTGTTCGGACTTTTTTGCCCTAGTATGGGCGTGATGAAGCCCCTGGCATTTTAAGGCATATCGCGATAAGCAGCCGCCTTTTAACAAAAGAGTTTTAAGTAAGAAATAGCAGCAGATGAGTATCACATAAATCCACATGTTGTATTTGAATGATACGTCAATGCGTATGAGTACATATGATGTGATAAAAAGAAATATGATTGCAGAACCTGCTGATACCAGGCGTGAGGAAGTTGTGTTCGGATCCGGGGCGCAGTCGGATGATCATAGAGGGGAATATCTAGGGATTCCCTTACGCGTTTGAACTGTTTCCACGCCATCCATCATGGCGTACGTAAAGGTGGGCCTGCAAAGAAAATGCAAGAAATGGTTTTGCTCCATAGAGTTGTTGAGCCACGGTATGTGGCTTGTATTATCTTTTTCTGGAGTGTTTTTAATTAAGCTCTGGGCGAGCCGGGCCATCGTGCTGCGCAGTAGTTCGGACTCCTTTGGCGGTGTCCGGGAGCTTGGCCGTCGACTCGAAGTTCGAATGGAAGGTGCCATCCGTTGCTCTTGCTATATTAACCGTGAGGGGAAGTTTGGACCTGCCATTAACCGTGATGACATCGCGCGGACCGGGCATCTTTAATTTATGGTAGGCATAATGTGGCACCGCGTTGAATCAAGCAAACGCGGTTCATCCAAGCAGTGCCTGATGGTCACTACAAAAGGGGACGATGTCGAAGACTAAATCTTCGGTACGGTGATTGTCCGGAGATCCGAAGACCACTTCCAGTGTGATTGAGCCCGTGCAACATGCCACTACACCTAGTATGACACCTTTGAAGGTGGTTTTTGTGGGCTTGATCCTTGAGGGGTTGATGCCCATTTTGCGCACTGTATCCTGGTATAGCAGGTTCAGGATGCTGCCTCCATCCATAAGGACTCGTGTTAGGTGGAATCCATCAATGATGGGGTCAAGGACCAGTGCGGCTAAACCGCCATGACGGATACTGGTAGGATGGTCCCTGCGATCGAAAGTGATCAGGCAAGAGGACCATGGGTTAAACTTTGGGTCGACTGGCTCCATTGTATAGACTTCCCTTAGTGCACGTTTCCACTTGGGAATGTGGCTTGTGCATATCATATTTAGCTTTTTCACCTAGGGAGGGAATTTCTTCTGTCCTCCTATATTCGGTGATTGGGGATCCTTGTCATCATCGTCGCTTTGAGACCCCTTCCCCTTGTTTTCTGCATCTGACCTGCCGGCTTGTCTGAAGACCCAGCATTCTCTGTTGGCGTGGTTGGCTGGTGTTCCTGGGGTGCCATGAATTTGGCATGGACGGTCGAGTATGCGGTCCAAACTAGACTGGCCTGAATTGTTTTTGTTGAATGACTTTTTCTGCTGACCGGACTTGGAGCCACTGAATGTGGCATTGACTGATGTGTCTTTGGTACTATCACCGTTTTTGCGGCGCTTGTGTTTGTTGTGCCGTGGTTTGTCATTGCTATCCTTGGCTTTCAATGTGCCAGGATTCTTGCTATGTTGTTGCTATGAGCCAACCAGCTATCCTCGCCCGCACAAAAGCGGGTCATGAGTGTTGTGAGGGCTGCCATGGACTTTGGATTTTCTTGGTCGAGATGTCGGGCAAGCCACTCGTCACAGATGTTATGCTTAAAGGCCGCTAGGGCTTGGGCGTCCGGACAGTCAACCATTTGGTTCTTTTTGGTTAGGAACCGTCTCCAAAATTTCCTGGCTGACTCTCTGGGCTGTTGGGTTATGTGACTTAAATCATCAGCATCCGGTGGTCGCACATAAGTGCCCTAGAAGTTGTCAAGGAATGCATCGGCTAGGTTCTCCCAAATCCCGATGGAGTTTGCCGGCTAGCTATTCAGCCAATGTCGAGCCGGTACCTTGAGTTTTATTAGGAGGTACTTGACAGCGTGTAGACCATCTCCGCGGGCCATGTGAATATGGAGGAAAAAATCTTCTATCCATACCACGGGGTTAGTGGTACCATCATATGATTCAATGTTCACGGGTTTAAACCCTTCTGGGATTTGTTAGTGTATCCGGCGTGACAGTCCTCGTCACGCGTTGGGGCGTGCACCCGTGATCCGTAGATTGGTCTTGATTGTCCTGCTTTGCTTTCCAATTTGTCTCGCGGGTCATGCGTGGAACCCCGGGCCTTAGTTGTAACGCCCCGAGACCGACGCTTCAGTTGCCCTTCCATTTATTTTAGTTGTTGACATGTGTTTATTATGTTTGTTGCATTATCATAATTGTTTTGCATATTTCATTCCTATATGTTATGCCATGATCATATTGAGCGCCTTGTCATTTTTGCTTCTTGCATCATGTTCATATTTTATTATATTGTTTGTGCCACCTTTGTTTGTTTGCCACGTTCATATCACTTTGTTATATGCTATATGCTGGGATATTGCATTTGTCATTGTTGTTGCATTTGCATCATGATCATCTTTGTAGTGTGCATATTTATCATGTGCATATTTGTTGTATGTTTGTCATCTTTTTGAACTCCTTCTCCTCATCTTCCTTGCTGTTCCAACTTGCCCTTCCAGCTAAACCATCATCAAGCACAACACCACATCACTAGCTTCTTCCTTTCAATTGTCACACATTTATTGCAAGTGGCATTTTCTTGTCCGAGTAAAATGTTCATTTATTTTCTGTACCTACACCATGTCAACAACCTCTCTGTCAATTTTCATCTCTTTTGGGTTTGATTTGGTTGGGTTAAAAAATGACTCAAGTTTGAATTTAATTCAAACTTGAATTATTTTTCTATCTATAAAATTTCCAAGACAATTTATTAAAATGGTGCATAATTCAAGCATTCTTGAGATATTTGTATTCCAGCCTACTCCCACTCCAAAGTCCCTGTGATTTTTCTCTTTGTTTTCTGCCTCAAGAAATTCGAGAAACAAAAATTGGAGAAGGGAGAGACAGCAGCAGCAGCCCAGCTTCCAGTGACCAGCAGCTTTAGAGCCCAACCCAGACGCGCGCAGCAGCAGCAGCCTACAACCCACCCTAGCCTTCCCGCTGGCAATTTCTCTCCAGTTCAACCCTTCGGCCCCACATGTCATCCTCTTCCCCTCACCTTTCCTTCACCTCACGTCCTCCCTCCCTCTCACAGTAACTTTGCAAACGAGGCACACATGGCCAACGCGTCACACCCTCGCCGAGCCACGCCTCGCCCCTATAAGAAGCCTAGCGCCAGCCCTAGGGTTTCCCCTTTCCTTCCTCCGCCACCGCCAGGTGAGATCCATGACTCCAAAGCCGTCGCCCCTTCCACCCGATAGCGCCGGAGCACTTCCATGGCTCCACCGCAGCCATAGCCTTCCTCCGTCGCCGTCTTCGTTCTGGGTCGACTCGAAGATGGTGTATTCTTCAACTACAAGCGGACCAGGAGCCAGATGGGGACAGGGATGACACGATCGTCTTCTTCCACGATGTCCTCTTCTTCCTCTACTTCGTATTCTTTTCCTGCGGCCGATCTGCATCCCCTTCGATTCTGGCCGTCTCCGACCACCTCGCGTCGATCCAGGCGCACCGCGTGCCTGTGGTGAACACGCTCTTCCCACGCATCACTTTTCCCCCTCGTTTCCTCCCCGTCTCGCGTGAATCCACCATAGCCGCCTGAGGCGCACCACCGCAGAACCCCGTTGTCGGCGAGGAATCCGTCCACTTCCCGTTGCATGTTTGATACGAATGGGTTCGCCCCGTTGCGTAGCTTCCATCCGCGCCCTCCGTCGCCTGTTTTGGTTGCGAGAGCAGCTCCGACGAGCTCCTTCGCCGTCCTATGACCCCCAGCGCCGGCACTTCCTCTGTTCTGCTCTTGCCTGAGCACGCGCATGCTCACGACTCCGGCAAGAAGCAGCCTCTCGTTCACATGCTCCCACGTAGTTTCCACACCCTGACCTATTTCTGCACCCCCGCTGTCGGCCTGTGGTCGCGAAGGTCGCCGTCTTGCTCGCCGGCGTCGTCACCCAGTTCCTCTGTGATCCATGAAGAAGAAGGCCTGGCCTTTGATTCGGTTCAAGTACACGCACGCCCTTGTTTTGCACCAAAAAGTAGCAGCATCGCATTGTTCAGCGCTCTGCGCCTCCATCTAGGAGGTCGTGGGTTCGAGTCCTAGGCGCGACACCCTTTTTTCTCTGTTCTTTAATTTCTTTTGCACACACCACAGCCACATGGGCCGAATCCTCATCTGGGCCGCTGCACAATGCTGCTTCGGGCCCGTGCATTTTTTTTTTCTAGAGTGTTTATTTTAGCATTTTCCGATGCATTCTTATTTACTGAAATGCCATCATCTTGCATTGCTCATATATAAATAACCGTGCATCGGATTAAAATGAGTTAAACATGTAAAATGCTTGGAATTACATGTACTTTGATAATATCCCACTTTCATCCATGTTTGAAATGTTTAAAATGCTGTTTGTTTAAATTTGCTTAAATGCCATGCTAAAATGATTTATTTCGTAACTAAATAACCGTAGCTCGGATTTAAATAAACTTTATATGTAAATGGGGTGGAAAAATGCCTAGTTTATCATGGTGGACTTTATTTTACTATTTAACAACAATAAAATATGTTTTAGGGTAGAACGGTACCAAATTCGAAATATGCACATGGGGATTTTCCGGAATTGTTGTTTGTTGTTCCGGCCTCATTTAAACTTGCCTAGATAGGTAGTTTCCTAATGCTTCACCCCTCGCCATGTTTAATAACATTTAATGTTGTTTGGTAGCTTAAACGAGATTGAACTAAATATGTCAATGTGGTGTTTTGTCAATATGCAACTCGTTGCATATTGAGCTCCAATTAACTTGTAGTATGGTTTGTTGCACTTTGCCATGCCATGCCTCATTAAACCGGACATGCATCAACTTGATTGTGCATCATGCCATGATTATGCTTGTGTGTTTACCATGTTCTTTGCTTCTTTCCAGTTGCGCTTCTTCTCGATAGTTCCTGTTTCGTTGTGATTGTGAGGATTCGTTCGACTACGCTTGGTTCGTCTTCGTGGCTTCATCTTCTTCATGGACTCGTTCTTCTTCTTAGCGGGAATTCAGGCAATATGACCACTACCCTGGATCTCACTACTATCATTGCTATGTTAGTTGCTTTGTTCTATCACTATGCTGCGCTACCTATCACTTGCTCTTCAAGCCTCCCAAATTGCCATGTCAGCCTCTAACCTTTTTCACCCTTCCTAGCAAACCGTTGCTTGGCTATGTTACCGCTTTGCTCAGCCCCTCTTATAGCATTGCTAGTTGCAGGTGAAGTTGAAGATTGCTCCACGATGGACGGGATTATGTTGGGATATCATAATATCTCTTATTTAATTAATGCATCTATATACTTGGTAAAGGGTGGAAGACTCGGCCTTATGCCTGGTGTTTTGTTCCACTCTTCCTGCCCTAGTTTCCGTCATACCAGTGTTATGTTCCTTGATTTTGTGTTCCTTACGCGGTTGGGTGATTTATGGGACCCCCTTGATAGTTCGCTTTGAATAAAACTCCTCCAGCAAGGCCCAACCTTGGTTTTACCCTTTGTCTACCTAAGCCTCTTTCCCTTGGGTTTCCGAAGCCTGAGGGTCATCTTTATTGACCCCCCAGGCCAGTGCTTCTCTGAGTGTTGGTCTAAACTAGAGCACCGTGCGGGACCGTCCCTTGGCAACTTGGGTTACGTTGGTACTCGTATGCTTAGCTTACCCGGTGTGCCCTGAGAACGAGATATGTGCAGCTCCTATCGGGATCTGTCGGCACATCCGGGCGGTCTTGCTGGTCTTGTTTTACCATTGTCGAAATGTCTTGTAAACCGGGATTCCAAGACTGATCAGGTCTTCCTGTGAGAAGGAATATCCTTCATTGACCGTGAGAGCTTGTGATGGGCTAAGTTCGGACACCCCTGCCTGGTTTAGACTTTCGAGAGTCGTGCCCACGGTTATGTGGCAGATGGGAATTTGTTAATGTCCGGTTGTAGATAACTTGACACCAGATTCGAATTAAAACGCATCAACCGCGTGTGTAGCCGTGATGGTCTCTTTTCGGCGGAGTCCGGGAAGTGAACACGGTTTTGGGTTATGCTTGACGTAAGTAGGAGTTCCGGATCACCTCTTGATCATTGCTAGATTCACAACCGTTCCGTTGCTTCTATTCTCGCTCTTATTTGCGTACGTTAGCCACCATATCATGCTTAGTCACTACTACAACCTTACCACTTGTCCTTTCCTTACCCGTTAAGCTTTGCTAGTCTTGATACCCATGGTAATGGGACTGCTGAGTCCTCGTGGCTCACAGATTACTACAACAACAGTTGCAGGTACAGATTTATATGATGATCATGACGCGAGAGCGATGTTTACTTGTTTTGGAGTGCTTCTTCTGCTTCTTCTTCGATTAGGGGATAGGTTCCAGGTCGGCAGCCTGGGCTAGTAGGGTGGATGACGTTTGAGTTTCTGTTTGTGTTCCATCCGTAGTCGGATGGTGCTCTTATGTATGATGATGACGTATTCGTGTGGCATTGTATGCCTATTGTATGTATCCCCATCTATTATGGCATGTTGATGTAATGATATCCACCTTGCAAAAGAGTATCAGTATGCGGTTCTATCCTTGGTGGGACCATCGAGTCTCTTTTGGATAGTATCGCATATTGGGCGTGACATTAGTGTTACTGTTTGTTTGGCGTCGGGGTGCAGACTGGACTTTGGGCTGGTACGCCGCTTTGTCGCGGCCACGTGGTGGTCGGTCAGCCGCATAATGTGCTGGTAGTGTGGGCTTTAATGCCTCCACCTCGAGTTGAGGTAGCAACCTGCGCTTTGGGTAACTTTTGGTAAGGCGCTCGAGTCCGTATTCCTCGGCAGCCAGGACCCCGTTCCATCTATCCATTAGCATATCTTGATCAGCTTGAAGTTGTTGCTGCTTTTTCCTCAGGCTTTTGCAGTGGCTATAAGCCGGCGCTTGAAGTGCTCCTGCTTGACGGGATCCTCAGCCACAATGAATTCTTCGTCGCCAAGGCTTACTTCATCTTCGGAGAGAGGCATGTAATTATCATCCTCTGATTCTCCATCTGTTACCTGTTTCTTAGGGCTGACTTTCCCATCTTCTTGCTCCGCCTGCTCGAAGCTTGGCTGGGCAGGATTGTCTTCCTCTTCGTGTCACATCCCTAGTCTGGTATGACCTAGACTAGCTAGTCATTTGTGCATCATGTTTAAATTTCATTTAAATTTGAAATGAGGATTGGTGGAACCCTCAGAATCATTTTTGAAAATGACCCAAATAAAAATTTCTCCAAAAGGGTCCAAGAAAATGCTCATGTTGCCCTCTGAAAATATTGGACAGAGATAAAAATCAAAACAATATTTTTAGGAGCTCATGGACATTTATTTTGGCCATTTGGATTAATTCGATAAATATTTGCATTGGAAACATATTTCTATATATATGAAATATGGTCCAAAAATTATGCCAATTATAAAAGAGCTCTGGAATAATATATCTAGCTCCTGCAAAAATTGGCATAAGGAAATTAAATGATTTAATATATTTATTAAATAAAAACAAATGTCAGAAAAATTAGAAAACAAAAATAAAAGGGGAGAGAGACTCACCTGGGCCACTTACCGATCGGCCCAGTAGCTCGGCCCAGCTGACTGGCCGACGCCAGTCGTCCTCCACCTCCCGCCAGGAGGCCAGAGGCGTGTGGCCGGCGCGTGCGCACCGCCGTGCCGCCACGGCACCTGCCTTCCTGTCCTCCCCCTCGACGCCTGGACGTCCGGAACGTCGCCACGCGCTGCTCCGCACCGCTCTCACTCCCTCTCCCTCGCCCTCCTCCTCTCCCCCTGCTCTCTCTCTCTCACCTGAGAACCACCGCCGCCGCCGACGGGCATCACCGTAGCCACCGGCCTCCCCTCGCCTCCCCGACCCGCTTCCGAGCTCCGCCACAACCCCCTCCACCTCCTCGTCGAGCTACGGACCTCCCGGACGTGCTGCAACGCCGCCACCATCGCCGTTTCCGTCGCCGGCCACCGAAGTTCGCCGCGGTCGATTCGCCGCCTCCGCCGCCTCCCCGAGACCACCGAGCTGCTCATCGACCTCGCTGTGAGCTCCTCTTCCATTTCCCCTCCTCCCCGCGCTCGTTCCCGCACTCTAGCCGCCTTCTCACCGGAGCCGATTGCTCCTCGCCGCCGGCCATGGCGTTGCCGTGGCCAGGGTCACCCCAGCTAGCGCCCGAGCACGTTACCGAGTTCGCCGCCCTCCCAGGAGCCCACAGAGCCCTTCCGTTTCCCCTCTAGTGCACCGCAGCGCCGCGTTCGACCTTGGCCGAACTCCGGCGGCCACCTAGGTCGACGCCGGCGCCGATTCCGGCCGCCCCGACCCCAACCGACTCCACAGGAAGACGCGGCGCCCTTCCAGCTACCCGTAGAGCCTCTCCGCCGCCCGAATGGTCGCCGGAGCGACGTTCCCGAGCCCCTCCGCCGCGCTC